>NC_083635.1:102500-120000 GCF_963584025.1 Labrus mixtus | reverse complement strand
CTACCATCAGTGTGTGAATGTGTATGAATGGATGAGTTAATATTGATGGACTCTTTACACAGCAGCCTCTACCATCAGTGTGTGAATGTGTATGAATGGATGAGTTAATATTGATGGACTCTTTACTCAGCAGCCTCTACCATCAGTGTAGGTTAGGGTTAAATCTGCTGCAGAAAATAAGTGGTGATCATCATGTTGACAGAACAGTCCTGTTAGTCCTGAGTCCTTGTTGTTGTTGTTGTTGTTGTTGTTGTTGTTGTTGTTGTTGTTGTTGTTGTTGTCCTGTTGATGTTTCTGCAGCTCAACTATCAGAGAATAAACAGATACGGAGTAAAAACGACTGTTTGGGCTCACACACAGAGAGGGAGAGAGGACTGTTTTTTTAAACTCCAGCAGCTCACAGATTAATTAAATGTTCATTGATCCTCTCGTTAGTGAAGATGATGCTAATCCTCTGTGAACACGACGAGAGAGGTGTTCTGCTGCTCCCCTCATGCACACCTCTACTCTGAACTACAGTCCTCCTGCAAACTTTCATCACCTGTGGTGGTGTTGGTGGTGTTGTTGTTGTTGGTGTTGTTGTTGTGCTTTAAACGTCCTGGAAACATTTCTGCTGCAGAATCACATGAAAGATTATTTATAAACAAGCGTGAGTGTTACAAAACACAAATGGTGTTTGAGGTTTTTTTATTCCCAGGACAGAGACAAAGACGAGAGAGGAGGAGAAGAAACAGAAACAGAGAGAGAAGAAACAGAGAGAGGAGGAGAGAGGAGGAGAAACAGAGAGAGAGGAGGAGAAGAAACAGAGAGGAGGAGAGGAGAAGAAACAGAGAGAGGAGGAGAGAGGAGGAGAAACAGAGAGAGGAGGAGAAGAAACAGAGAGGAGGAGAGAGGAGAAGAAACAGAGAGGAGGAGAAACAGAGAGAGGAGGAGAAGAAACAGAGAGAGGAGGACAGAGGAGAAGAAACAGAGAGAGGAGGAGAGAGGAGGAGAAACAGAGGAGGAGAAGAAACAGAGGAGAAGAAGAAACACAAACAGAGAGAGGAGGAAAGAGGAGGAGAAGAAACAGAGAGAGAGAGAGAGGAGGACATTCAGAGAGAAAGGAGGAGACGAGATGAAAGGATGAAGTGGTGAGTGTGTGATAAAAGCAGCTGTCTCATTATAATAATCATGTCTCATTAAAGAAACATGGCCGCTGCTCTGCTGAGAACCAAAGAAGAGAGACAACGACAGAGACAATACACCTGGAACTGACTGCATACTGGTTCTACTGGTTCTACTGGTTCTCCTGGTTCTGCTGGTTCTGCTGGTTCTCCTGTTTCTGCTGGTTCTCCTGTTTCTGCTGGTTCCACTGGTTCTCCTGGTTCTGCTGGTTCTCCTGTTTCTGCTGGTTCTCCTGTTTCTACTGGTTCCACTGGTTCCACTGGTTCTCCTGGTTCCACTGGTTCTCCTGGTTCTCCTGGTTCTGCTGGTTCCTAGTCGACCATGACTTCTTTGCTGATAGACAGTTTGCAGTTGTCTGTTTCTTTTCCTGAACTTCCCCACTAGGGATCAATAAAGTATAATCAGCTTTAGAGGCGCCCTCTGGTGGACACTGCAGAAACTGCAGTTTTAGTAAATGTCATGTTACTGTTGCTGCTGGTTTGTAAAAATCTAAACTAATGTTTGTGTGTGTATGAATGATGCTGTTATTCACTCTCTTCTCATGTTTTGTATTGATGGTGCAGAGTCTCTAACTTTTCATTCTAGTATCAGAAATGTTGAAAACATGTTTGTGTCTCTGCCTGCAGGTGATTTATGCTCTGAACACAAAGAACGACGAGCACGAGGAGGAGATCGAGTCTCTGAAAGACGCTCATGAGGACGAGGTAAAAACACCCCCCCCAAACATGCAGACGACAGAGACACACACACACAATCCTGAAGAGGTTCATACATGCTGACTTATTGTTTAAGTCCATAGTTTTCAGAACAATTCTCCTCAAACAGCTGACAGGTATGAGGCTCTTTAACTCACCTATGGGGGGGGTCACACTGATGGTAGAGGCTGCTGTGTGTGTCACCATCGCAGGGCTGCTTCAAAAAACTGCACAGAAGAAAAAGTGCAAATTAAAGGAACAGTTCAAATTTAACAGTTGCTTAATTTTTTCATGAAAATGTTCAGCTTTTTTGAAGCTGAAAACAGAGAGGAGCTGTGAGTTAGCACGAGCTGTTCATTTCATCAGTGCTTCTTTCAGGCGTTCAGAGTGGGGTCTTCACTGAGACGGTTTGTGTGCCCGTTCAGGTCCAACACATCGTGACAGAAACCAGAGACAAGATCATGCAGTACAAGAGCAAGATGGTGGACGAGGCCGACCTGAGGCGGAGGCTGGCCAGTCTGGAGGAGTCTGTGGAGCTGCACGAGCACATGAAAAGACAGGTGAGGACTGCAGGGGGCGACGTCACTTTTACAGTGACATCATCAGCCTGCTGTTGTGTTCATGTCGATGTTGTAAATAAAGTTTAATTGAAGTGTTTGATAATGATCGTGTTGCGTTCAGGCGCTGGCCGAGTTCGAGATGTACCGTCAGAGGATGGAGGACTCTCAGCTCTGCACGGAGGCTCAACACACACAGAGGGTGGTGTCTATGAGCAGAGAGGTGAGACACACACACACACACACACACACACACACACACACACACACACACACATAAAGATGGTGCTGTGTTTAGGTGGAGGAGATAAAGATGGTGCTGTGTTTAGGTGGAGGAGATAAAGATGGTGTTGTGTTTAGGTGGAGGAGATGCGTCGGGACTTTGAGGAGAAGCTGCGCTCCTTCAGCTCGGCCCAGGCTCACTTTGAGGCGGAGAAGCGGCGGGCGCTGGAGGAGATGCGGATGACGCACCGTCAGGAGGTGGAGGAGCTCCTCAACAACCAGCAGAACCAGAGCGCCTCCTCCACAGAGGACCAGGAGAAGCTGGCCGAGCTGCACCGTCAGGAGGTGGGGGGGGTCACACAACTTTTTTTCCACATCCATTCTGTTTTTTCAGATTCCCACCCTCTGGATGTGTTGTTACTCTCAGGTGGAGGCCCTGATGGAGCGGGTGGAAGAGCTGACGAAGGATAAAGTGCGCCTGGTGGAGGAGTTCGAGGCCAAACTGGCAAAGGCTCAGGAGTACTACGAGAGGGAGCTGGAGGCCATGAGGAGGACTCACCAGCTCACCACCGAGAACCTGCTGGCCTGGAAGAGGACCGAGGTGGGGACACACACACACACTCACCTGTTGGTGTACAGTGGTGTCTCGTAGTGATGATGTCACGGTTTACCTGTGTGCAGGTGGAGCTGCGTAAAGAGTTCCAGGCTCAGGAAGCGGCCCTGCAGCGCTCGCTGTCCAAACTGAGGAGCGAGCTGCAGAAAGCGCAGGAGGAGGCGAGAGAGAACCGGGACAAGACCAACCGACTGCAGACGTCGCTCGCCAACGCAGAGGGCACCATCAAGGTCAGTGTGTGTGTGTGTGTGTGTGTGTGTGTGTGTGTGTGTGTGTGTGTGTCTGTGTGTGTGTGTGTGTGTGTGTGTGTGGATAAGCTTTTCTTTGTTCAACAAACTTTTCAAAGTTGCAGAAAAGAAAAGAAGAAAAGAATGCAAACATTCTCAGAGATTTCAGAAGTCCTGCAGGAAGATCTGTAAAGTGTGCATGTGTTTATGTGTGAATATGTGTGTGTGTGTGTGTGTGTGTGTGTGTGTGTGTGTGTGTGTGTGTGTGTGTGTGTGTGTGTGTAGAACCTGCACAAGCAGCTGGAGGAGGCGATCCAGGACGGGGAGATCTGGGTGATGCAGCTGAAGGACACAGAGTACGAGCTGGAGGGCAGCAGAGAAAGAGTCCAGCAGCAGGCCACAGAGATCCTGCACAAAGCCAGTGAGACACTCTTCTTCTTCTACTCTTTTAATGAGTGTAGACTCTAACACATCTTACACATCTGTTTGTATATTTCAAACATCTGTAAAGTCTTGTGCTCTGACTGTTCTCCAGGTCAGATCGGCTCGCTGCAGGCCACTCAGATGTCCCACGAAGCCACCATCAGGAACCTGGACCAGGAGCAGAACCGCCTGAAGGAGAAGATCGGCCGCCTGGAGGAGGAGAGGGAGGCGCTGCTGAATCAGAGCCAGTCGGCCAATGAGCAGCACAGACAGACCGTGTTGAACCTGGAGCAGGTAACTGAGTCTGAGTAGCTGAAGAAATCTACACTGTAAAAACTCTGGTACCTGTCTGGGGTCAGCCCGAGGTCATGATTCCTCTTTCCCCCGTTTCTCCCCCTCAGTCTCTGCGGGAGGAGCACCAGGGTTACGAGAAGGAGCTGTGCAGGCTCCGAGCTCACTATGAGGAGGAGGCGCACCGCTTCAAGGAGGCGCAAGTCAGAGCTCTGGGCGAGCTGGAGGAGAAACACCAGTCCCTGAGGGAGGAGGCGCAGCAGGAAAAGGAGGAGGAGAAGGAGCTGCTCGTGGCGGTGAGTCCGCATGTAGTCCTGAGGTCAGATCCTCTAAGACTTGGAGAGTCTGAGTTCTGTTTCCTGTTGTTTTTTTTCCTCTAAAGTGCCGTCACTAAGCTCTGCCTCCCCCAGTCTGTGAGGTCACTGGAGCTCCAGCATCTAATCATCCATTTATAGAATAGAGTTCAATATGTTCTTTCTGATCTGAGGTCAGCTGTCTTACACCTGGTTTCAGCGCGTTGTTGTCATTGTTGTTGTTGTGGCACTGGATGTGTGTGCAGCCGCCCGTGCATCATGCCCGCTCTTTAAAGGGCCGTCTGTTCTCGATTAGTTCTGTCTGAAGGCAGCAGAGAGAGGCTGACCTACAAACACAACACGCTTCAGAGTCAACGCTGCAGCATTCTCTAACTAAAGTCTAAAAGGACTCTGCTTGTCCGCCCGTTGTCCTGCTCTGTTTCTCTCCTCCAGGGTCGTCATGACAACAGAATTTTAAACTTTGATATGATTCTATAAAAGATCAGAACAAACAGGCTCAGCTTTAGAAGCTTTAAATAAAGTCCCATCAGAGCTCCAGGCCTGCTGAACATGTTCGAGTCCTTCAGAGGAGAGCTGTGAGCAAGCAGGGTCGTCATGGCAACAGATGATATGCAATATTATTAGAGGAGGAGGAGGAGGAGGAGGAGAAGGAGAGAGGAGGAGGAGGAAGAAGAGGAGGAGGAGGAGGAGAAGGAGAGAGGAGGAGGAGAGAGGAGGAAGAAGAGGAGGAGGAGGAGGAGAAGGAGAGAGGAGGAGGAGAGAGGAGGAAGAAGAGGAGGAGGAGGAGAAGGAGAGGAGGAGGAGAGAGGAGGAAGAAGAGGAGAAGGAGATAGGAGGAGGAGAGAGGAGGAAGAAGAGGAGGAGGAGGAGAGAGGAGGAAGAAGAAGAGGAGGAGGAGGAGGAGAAGGAGGAGAGAGGAGGAAGAAGAAGAGGAGGAGGAGGAGGAGGAGGAGGAGGAGCTGAGGAAAGTAGAGGACCCAGTGGAGGAGGAGGAGCAGGAACTGAGTAGACGGAGGAAGAGAGGATTTGTTGTGTGTGGTGTGGGGGATTATGGGTAATGGTCTTTTTGAGGAGATGGCCTTTTAAAAAAGACGCCTCACATATTCCTGAGGCGCTCGTCCACAAGCATGCACGCACACACATACTATACACACAGATTATATACAGAGAGGAGGAGGAGGAGGTGTGGTTCACACACTCATCATTTCTCCTTCTCATATAAAGTCTGTAGTTTCTAAATATTTGTTTGAATAAATGAACCTCTGTTCTGGTTTTTGTTTCTTCCTCCTCCTCTTCCTCCTCTGTCCTTCCTATTTTTACTTTTGTCTCTCTGTATCCTCATCCTCCTCCTCTTACTCTATCTGTCTCCTCCTCCTCCTCCTCTTACTCTCTCTGTCTCCTCCTCCTCCTCTTACTCTCTCTGTCTCCTCCTCCTGCTCTTACTCTCTCTGTCTCCTCCTCCTCCTCTTACTCTCTCTGTCTCCTCCTCCTCCTCCTCCTCTTACTCTCTCTGTCTCCTCCTCCTCCTCTTACTCTCTCTGTCTCCTCCTCCTCCTCTTACTCTCTCTGTCTCCTCCTCCTGCTCTTACTCTCGCTGTCTCCTCCTCCTCCTCTTACTCTCTCTGTCTCATCCTCCTCCTCTTACTCTCTCCTCCTCCTCCTCCTCTTACTCTCTCTGTCTCCTCCCTCCTCTTACTCTCTCTGTCTCCTCCTCCTGCTCTTACTCTCTCTGTCTCCTCCTCCTCCTCTTACTCTCGCTGTCTCCTCCTCCTCCTCTTACTCTCTCTGTCTCATCCTCCTCCTCTTACTCTCTCCTCCTCCTCCTCCTCCTCTTACTCTCTCTGTCTCCTCATCCTCCTCCTCTTACTCTCTCTGTCTCCTCCTCCTCCTCTTACTCTCCCTGTCTCCTCCTCCTCCTCCTCCCTCCTGCAGAAACTGTCTCAGGAGTTTGAGATCAAGCGTCTGTCGTTGGAGGAGCAGAGGGACCGCCTGCAGCAGCAGCTCGATAACCTGAAGGAGGAGCTCTCAGCCAAACTCAACATGGCTAATCAGGAGGTAGGCCCCTTAATGCATCACTCAGCATCCTCATCCAGGCCCAGGACCACCATGTTGACCCTCTTCTTACCTCTGCACCTTTCCACAGGTGTCTCACCTCCAGGAGCTGGTGAGGGAGGGGGAGCAGAACATGGGCTCGGCTCAGACGCAGATCTCCTGTCTGAAGGAGACGCAGGAGAAACTGAGGACGGAGCTGGACGCCACCAGGTCCAGAGTACGAGAGACGAGTAACCTGCTGACCGACCTTCAGGTAAGAATCAGGGTTTACTTATACAAACAGCCTGCAGGTAAGAATCCGGGTTTACTTATACAAACAGCCTGCAGGTAAGAATCAGGGTTTACTTATACAAACAGCCTGCAGGTAAGACTCAGGGTTTACTTATACAAACAGCCTGCAGGTAAGAATCAGGGTTTACTTATACAAACAGCCTACAGGTAAGACTCAGGGTTTACTTATACAACAGCCTGCAGGTAAGACTCATGGTTTACTTATACAACAGCCTGCAGGTAAGACTCAGGGTTTACTGGCCTGCAGGTAAGACTCAAGGTTTACTTATAAAAACAGCCTGCAGGTAAGAATCAGGGTTTACTTATACAAACAGCCTGCAGGTAAGACTCAGGGTTTACTTATACAAACAGCCTGCAGGTAAGACTCAGGGTTTACTTATACAAACAGCCTACAGGTAAGACTCAGGGTTTACTTATACAACAGCCTGCAGGTAAGACTCAGGGTTTACTGGCCTGCAGGTAAGACTCAGGGTTTACTTATACAACAGCCTGCAGGTAAGACTCAGGGTTTACTTATAAAAACAGCCTGCAGGTAAGACTCAGGGTTTACTTATACAAACAGCCTGCAGGTAAGACTCAGGGTTTACTTATACAACAGCCTGCAGGTAAGACTCAGGGTTTACTGACCTGCAGGTAAGAACCAGATAAAGACATCACGGGTACTGATCATCACTCATACAGAGGATTGACGTCCATCTGATCGGCCAATCATAGCTCTCCTTAGGGTTGGCAGGAAGTCAGAGTAAAAAGAGTGAAACAAAGAGGAAGTGACCGGGGAGAGGAAGGAAGGATGGAAGGAAGGAGTGAGGAAAGGACATTTAAGGAATCAGGAAGAGAGAAAAACATTCAGTCAAAGGAACAGCTGTGAGATACACATGATGAAGAGGGGTGTGTGTGTGTGTGTGTGTGTGTGTGTGTGTGTGTGTGTGTGTGTGTGTGTGTGTGTGTGTGTGTGTGTGTGTGTGTGTGTGTGTGTGTGTGTGTGTGTAGGTGTGTGTGTGTGTGTGTGTGTAGGTGTGTGTGTGTGTGTGTGTGTGTGTGTGTGTGTGTAGGTGTGTGTGTGTGTGTGTGTGTGTGTAGATGTGTGTGTGTTAATATTTTAATTATCAGTGTAATTGATTTAAGAAATAGTTGTTTGTAACATGGAGTCACTGCAGCATCAAAATAAAAAATAAATACAAAAACACACACACACACACACACACACACACACACACACACACACACACACACACACACACACAGCTGAGTCACAGTCCCAGCTGGTGTAAAGAGAATAATGTGATGTAATGGAGACAGGGAGCAGTAATAACAGAGACAGAGACGAGGGGTAATTAGATGAAGCTCTGCGCAGCACTGAAATAACTCAAGAAGAAATGACACTGTTAAAAAAAGAGTGGTTGAATAATGTCCCAGCTGACTCCAGCTGTCATTCACTCCTGAATGCTGACGAGCAAAGATACATAAAAAATAACTCAAATCTATTTGGTTATTTTAATTTAATACGGACAGTAATAATTTTGCAACATTTTTGTAATTAAAGTTTTTTTATTTTTTATTATTATATTTTACTTTTTTCACCCCTTATTTTATAAATGTGTCTATATGTGCAGGTGTATATCTTTTTTTTTTTTCTTTCCTTAGAATTTATCTAATTGTAATTGTGCGTCCTGGAAAAATGTTTAAAACATATTGTTAAAAAAAAAAAAAAGAAAAAAAAGAAAAGAAAAGCAGCAGAGGATTGTGTGTAAAATGTGTGCTTTGCGTTTGAAGGAGGAGATCGAGACGCAGAGGCAGCAGCATGACGCCAGAGTCATCTCGATCAGAACGGAGGAGAAGCAGAAGATGGACAAGATGGCCGACGACCTGGACCAGAAGTGGAGAGACGCTCTGAGGTGAGAACCCGACTCTGTCCTCCTCTTCAGGACTACAGAGCAGGTGTGATAACCTGTGTGACCTCCTCCTCCTCGGTGTGCAGGGAGGAGGTGCGTCTGCTGAAGGAGGAGCTGACGGAGGAGTACGAGGCAGACAAACAGGCGGCGCTCAATCAGCTGTCTCAGCAGAGGGAGCTGGAGGTGATGGCGGCCCGGGAGAACTGGCAGAGGAAGGTGGAGGACCTGCTGGAACAGGTGAGAGCTGTCTCCTCACTGTGACGCCCCCTGCTGGTTCATCTGCAGATTTTAAGTCAGGTCCAGTCTCTCAGATCCAGTCTCTTAGGTCCAGTCTCTGAGGTCCAGTCTCTCAGGTCCAGTCTCTTAGGTCCAGTCTTTCAGGTCCAGTCTCTTAGATCCAGTCTCTTAGGTCCAATCTTTTCAGGTCCAGTCTTTCAGGTCCAGTCTCTTAGGTCCAGTCTCTTAGGTCCAGTCTTTCAGGTCCAGTCTTTCAGGTCCAGTCTTTCAGGTCCAGTCTCTTAGGTCCAGTCTCTCAGGTCCAGTCTCTCTGGTCCAGTCTTTCAGGTCCAGTCTCTTAGGTCCAGTCTCTCTGGTCCAGTCTCTCTGGTCCAGTCTCTCAGCTCCAGTCTTTTAGCTCCAGTCTCTCAGGTCCAGTCTCTTAGGTCCAGTCTCTTAGGTCCAGTCTCTCTGGTCCAGTCTCTCAGGTCCAGTCTCTCAGGTCCAGTCATTCAGGTCCAGTCTTTCAGGTCCAGTCTCTCAGGTCCAGTCTCTTAGCTCCAGTCTCTCAGGTCCAGTCTCTCAGGTCCAGTCTCTCTGGTCCAGTCTTTCAGGTCCAGTCTCTGAGGTCCAGTCTCTTAGGTCCAGTCTCTCAGGTCCAGTCTCTCAGGTCCATTCTCTTAGGTCCAGTCTCTCAGCTCCAGTCTCTCAGGTCCAGTCTCTCTGGTCCAGTCTCTCAGGTCCAGTCTCTTAGGTCCAGTCTCTTAGGTCCAGTCTCTCTGGTCCAGTCTCTCAGGTACAGTCTCTCAGGTCCAGTCTCTTAGCTCCAGTCTCTCAGGTCCAGTCTCTCAGGTCCAGTCATTCAGGTCCAGTCTCTCTGGTCCAGTCTCTCAGGTTCAGTCTCTCAGCTCCAGTCTCTTAGCTCCAGTCTTTCAATCAATCAACTTTTATCAATCAACTTTTATTTGTATAGCGTCAACTCATAACAAGTGTTATCTCGAGACACTTTACAAGAAGCAGGTAAAATACCTTACTCATTGTCTGTTAACATTACAAAAGAGCAGGTAAAAAGACCTTACTCATTGTTATGTTACAAAAAGCAGGTAAAAGACCTTACTTATTGCTATGTTACAAAGATCCGGCCTATCCATCATGAGCACTTTAGCAAAGCAGCAAAAGTTACAGTGGTAAGAAAAAACTGCCTTATTAAAAGGCAGAAATCTTCGGCCGGATCCCCGGCTCATGACGAAACAGTCTTCACAGGCCTAGACTACGCCGGGCTTGGAAAGGGATAGGGGGAGAGATGGGATAAGATGCAGGAAGAGGGATAGAGAGCAAGGGGGTGGGGGGAGGTAGACCGTCCATCAGCAATCCGGTGGGGAGGGGAGGGGGTGTGGGGGGTTGTTCTGGCAGGCCGCCAACCCACGATCCGGTGGGGAGGGGGTAGTGGTGGGGTGGGGGTTGTTCTGGCAAGCCGTCAACCGACGATCTTGAGGAGCCTAGGAGAGCTCAAGAGCTCCCAGGAAAGTAGGTGGTTAGTGACTGAGATTTATAGATAGATACATGCAGTAATATGATGTACTGTATATGCAGAGAGAGAGAGAGAGAGAGAGAGAGAGAGAGAGAGAGAGAGGAGCTCAGGGTGCCAGTTCCCCCGGTAGTCTAAGCCTATAGCAGCATAACTAAGAGCTGGTCTACACCAGCACCAGCCCTAACTATAAGATTTATCAAAAAGGAAAGTTTTAAGTCTAATCTTAAAAATACAGACTGTGTCTGCCTCCCGGACCCCGGCTGGAAGGCGGTTCCAGAGGAGAGGAGCCCGATAACTGAAGGCTTTACCCCCCATAGTACACTTGGAGACTGTAGGTACCACCAGCAGGCCTGCACTCCGGGACCGCAACGCTCTCGAGGGACAGTACGGCACTAGTAGCTCCTTAAGATAAGATGGTGCCTGGCCATTTAGAGCTTTGTAGGTGAGAAGAAGGATCTTGAATTCTATTCTAGACTGTATAGGGAGCCAGTGCAGAGAAGCCAGGACAGGAGTAATGTGGTCCCATTTCCTGGTTCTGGTCAGTACACGAGCTGCAGCATTCTGGACCCGTTGAAGAGTCTTTAGAGATTTGCCAGAGCACCCTGACAAAAGAGAGTTACAATAATCCAGTCTGGAGGTAACAAATGCATGAACTAGTTTTTCTGCATCACTTTGCGACAGGATATTCCTGATCTTGGATATATTACGAAGGTGAAAGTAGGCTGTTCTTGAAACTTGACTGATGTGAGAGCTAAAAGACATATCTTGATCAAAAATAACTCCTAGATTCCTAACAGTGGTGCTAGATGCCAGGCTGATGTCATTAAGGACAGTCACATCACTAGAAAAAGTCTTCAGGTCCAGTCCAGTCCAGTCTCTTAGATGAAGTCTCTCCGGTTAAGTCATTCAGGTCCAGTCTCTCAGGTCCAGTCTCTAAGGTCCAGTCATTCAGGTCCAGTCTTTCAGGTCCAGTCTCTCAGGTCCAGTCTCTTAGCTCCAGTCTCTCAGGTCCAGTCTTTCAGGTCCAGTCTCTCAGGTCCAGTCTCTCAGGTCCAGTCTCTCTGGTCCAGTCTCTTAGCTCCAGTCTCTTAGGTCCAGTCTCTTAGGTCCAGTCTCTCTGGTCCAGTCTCTCAGGTCCAGTCTCTCAGCTCCAGTCATTCAGGTCCAGTCTCTCTGGTCCAGTCTTTCAGGTCCAGTCTCTCAGGTCCAGTCTCTCAGGTCCAGTCTCTTAGGTCCAGTCTCTCAGGTCCACTCTTTCAGGTCCAGTCTCTCTGGTCCAGTCTCTCAGGTCCAGTCTCTCAGGTCCAGTCTTTCTGGTCCAGTCTCTCAGGTCCAGTCTCTCAGGTCCAGTCTATCTGGTCCAGTCTCTCAGGTCCAGTCTCTTAGGTCCAGTCTCTCAGGTCCAGTCTTTCAGGTCCAGTCTCTCAGGTCCAGTCTCTCAGGTCCAGTCTATCTGGTCCAGTCTCTCAGGTCCAGTCTCTCAGGTCCAGTCTCTTAGCTCCAGTCTCTTAGGTCCAGTCTCTCAGGTCCAGTCTTTCAGGTCCAGTCTCTTAGGTCCAGTCTCTCAGGTCCAATCTCATTGGTCCAGTCTCTTAGGTCCAGTCTCTCAGGTCCAGTCTTTCTGGTCCAGTCTCTCAGGTCCAGTCTCTCTGGTCCAGTCTTTTAGGTCCAGTCTCTTAGCTCCAGTCTCTCAGGTCCAGTCTCTCAGGTCCAGTCTCTTAGCTCCACTCTCTCAGGTCCAGTCTTTTAGGTCCAGTCTCTTAGCTCCAGTCTCTCTGGTCCAGTCTCTCAGGTCCAGTCTCTCAGGTCCAGTCTTTCTGGTCCAGTCTCTCAGGTCCAGTCTCTCAGGTCCAGTCTATCTGGTCCAGTCTCTCAGGTCCAGTCTCTTAGGTCCAGTCTCTCAGGTCCAGTCTTTCAGGTCCAGTCTCTCAGGTCCAGTCTCTCAGGTCCAGTCTATCTGGTCCAGTCTCTCAGGTCCAGTCTCTCAGGTCCAGTCTCTTAGCTCCAGTCTCTTAGGTCCAGTCTCTCAGGTCCAGTCTTTCAGGTCCAGTCTCTTAGGTCCAGTCTCTCAGGTCCAATCTCATTGGTCCAGTCTCTCAGGTCCAGTCTCTCAGGTCCAGTCTTTCTGGTCCAGTCTCTTAGGTCCAGTCTCTCTGGTCCAGTCTTTTAGGTCCAGTCTCTTAGCTCCAGTCTCTCAGGTCCAGTCTCTCTGGTCCAATCTCTTAGCTCCACTCTCTCAGGTCCAGTCTTTCAGGTCCAGTCTCTCAGGTCCAGTGTCTCAGGTCCAGTCTTTCAGGTCCAGTCTCTCAGGTCCAGTCTCTTAGGTCCAGTCTCTCCGGTCCAGTCTCTCTGGTCCAGTCTCTTAGCTCCACTCTCTCAGGTCCAGTCTCTCAGTTCCAGTCTTTCAGGTCCAGTCTCTCAGGTCCAGTCTCTCAGGTCCAGTCTCTTAGGTCCAGTCTCTCAGGTCCAGTCTTTCAGGTCCAGTCTCTCAGGTCCAGTCTCTCAGGTCCAGTCTCTTAGGTCCAGTCTCTTAGATGAAGTCTCTCTGGTCCAGTCATTCAAGTCCAGTCTCTCAGGTCCAGTCTCTCAGGTCCAGTCTCTTAGGTCCAGTCTCTCAGGTCCAGTCTCTCAGGTCCAGTCTCTTAGGTCCAGTCTCTCAGGTCCAGTCTTTCTGGTCCAGTCTCTCAGGTCCAGTCTCTCAGGTCCAGTCTCTCTGGTCCAGTCTCTTAGCTCCAGTCTCTCAGGTCCAGTCTCTCTGGTCCAATCTCTTAGCTCCAGTGTCTCAGGTCCAGTCTTTCAGGTCCAGTCTCTCAGGTCCAGTGTCTCAGGTCCAGTCTTTCAGGTCCAGTCTCTCAGGTCCAGTCTCTTAGGTCCAGTCTCTCAGGTCCAGTCTCTCAGGTCCAGTCTCTCAGTTCCAGTCTTTCAGGTCCAGTCTCTCAGGTCCAGTCTCTTAGGTCCAGTCTCTCAGGTCCAGTCTTTCAGGTCCAGTCTCTCAGGTCCAGTCTCTCAGGTCCAGTCTCTTAGATGAAGTCTCTCTGGTCCAGTCATTCAGGTCCAGTCTCTCAGGTCCAGTCTCTCAGGTCCAGTCTCTCTGGTCCAGTCTCTTAGCTCCAGTCTCTTAGCTCCAGTCTCTCAGGTCCAGTCTCTCAGGTCCAGTCTCTTAGGTCCAGTCTCTCAGGTCCAGTCTTTCTGGTCCAGTCTCTCAGGTCCAGTCTCTCAGGTCCAGTCTGTTAGCTCCACTCTCTCAGGTCCAGTCTCTTAGCTCCAGTCTCTCCGGTCCAGTCTTTCAGGTCCAGTCTCTCTGGTCCAGTCTCTTAGCTCCACTCTCTCAGGTCCAGTCTCTCAGTTCCAGTCTTTCAGGTCCAGTCTCTCAGGTCCAGTCTCTCAGGTCCAGTCTCTTAGGTCCAGTCTCTCAGGTCCAGTCTTTCAGGTCCAGTCTCTCAGGTCCAGTCTCTCAGGTCCAGTCTCTTAGGTCCAGTCTCTTAGATGAAGTCTCTCTGATCCAGTCATTCAAGTCCAGTCTCTCAGGTCCAGTCTCTCAGGTCCAGTCTCTCAGGTCCAGTCTCTCTGGTCCAGTCTCTCAGGTCCAGTCTCTTAGCGCCAGTCTCTTAGCTCCAGACTCTCAGATCCAGTCTCTCAGGTCCAGTCTCTTAGATGAAGTCTCTCAGCTCCAGTCATTCAGGTCCAGTCTCTTAGCTCCAGTCTGTCAGGTCCAGTCTTTCAGGTCCAGTCTTTCAGGTCCAGTCTCTCTGGTCCAGTCTTTAAGGTCCAGTATTTCAGGTCCAGTCTCTCAGGTCCAGTCTCTTAGCTCCAGTCTGTCAGGTCCAGTCTTTCAGGTCCAGTCTTTCAGGTCTAGTCTCTCTGGTCCAGTCTTTAAGGTCCAGTATTTCAGGTCCAGTCTCTCAGGTCCAGTCTCTCTGGTCCAGTCTTTCAGGTCCAGTCTTTCAGGTCCAGTCTCTCAGGTCCAGTCTCTTAGCTCCAGTCTTTCAGGTCCAGTCTTTCAGGTCCAGTCTCTCAGGTCCAGTCTCTCAGGTCCAGTCTTTCAGATCCAGTCTCTCAGGTCCAGTCTTTCAGGTCCAGTCTCTCAGGTCCAGTCTCTCAGGTCCAGTCTCTCAGGTCCAGTCTCTCTGGTCCAATCTCTTAGGTCCAGTCTCTCAGATCCAGTCTCTCAGGTCCAGTCTCTCTCGTCCAGTATTTCAGGTCCAGTCTCTTAGCTCTAGTCTTTCAGGTCCAGTCTTTCAGGTCCAGTCTCTCAGGTCCAGTCATTCAGGTCCAGTCTCTTAGATGAAGTTTCTCAGGTCCAGTCTCTCAGGTCCAGTCTCTCAGGTCCAGTCTCTCTGGTCCAGTCTCTCAGGTCCAGTCTCTTAGCTCCAGTCTCTTAGCTCCAGACTCTCAGGTCCAGTCTCTCAGGTCCAGTCTCTTAGATGAAGTCTCTCAGCTCCAGTCATTCAGGTCCAGTCTCTCAGCTCCAGTCATTCAGGTCCAGTCTCTCAGGTCCAGTCTCTCAGGTCCAGTCTCTCTGGTCCAGTCTCTTAGCTCCACTCTCTCAGGTCCAGTCTCTCAGGTTCAGTCTTTCAGGTCCAGTCTCTCAGGTCCAGTCTCTCTGGTCTAGTCTTTCAGGTCCAGTCTCTTAGCTCCAGTCTTTCAGGTCCAGTCTCTCAGGTCCAGTCTTTCAGGTCCAGTCTCTTTTGTCCAGTCGTTCAGGTCCAGTCTCTCAGGTCCAGTCTCTTAGCTCCAGTCTCTCAGGTCCAGTCTTTCAGGTCCAGTCTTTCAGGTCCAGTCTCTCTGGTCCAGTCTTTAAGGTCCAGTATTTCAGGTCCAGTCTCTCAGGTCCAGTCTCTCTGGTCCAGTCTTTCAGGTGCAGTCTCTTAGCTCCAGTCTTTCAGGTCCAGTCTTTCAGGTCCAGTCTCTCAGGTCCAGTCTCTTAGCTCCAGTCTTTCAGGTCCAGTCTTTCAGGTCCAGTCTCTCAGGTCCAGTCTCTTAGCTCCAGTCTTTCAGGTCCAGTCTTTCAGGTCCAGTCTCTCAGGTCCAGTCTCTCAGGTCCAGTCTCTCAGGTCCAGTCATTCAGGTCCATTCTTTCAGGTCCAGTCTCTCAGGTCCAGTCTCTCAGGTCCAGTCTCTTAGTTCCAGTCTCTCAGGTCCAGTCTCTCTGGTCCAGTCTCTCTGGTCCAGTCTCTTAGCTCCACTCTCTCAGGTCCAGTCTTTCAGGTCCAGTCTCTCAGGTCCAGTCTCTTAGGTCCAGTCTTTCAGGTCCAGTCTCTCAGGTCCAGTCATTCAGGTCCAGTCTCTCAGGTCCAGTCTCTCAGGTCCAGTCTCTTAGCTCCAGTCTCTCAGGTCCAGTCTCTCAGGTCCAGTCTCTCAGGTCCAGTCCCTTAGGTCCAGTCTCTCAGCTCCAGTCTCTCAGCTCCAGTCTCTCAGGTCCAGTCTCTTATCTCCAGTCTTTCAGGTCCAGTCTTTCAGGTCCAGTCTTTCAGGTCCAGTCTCTCAGGTCCAAGAGAGACTGGACTCTTATATAACCCGTCAGCATTCAGAGAGATGGAAATAACAATAAACATTGAGAAAACACGACTTCCTGTTCATATTCACCTCCAGGGAAAGACTTTTATTCTGAGAGCTGCTGCTTTTTTTTTTTTTTTCTAGAAAAGGACTTTTATTCTGAAGGTTCTTCTGTGAGGATGAGGATGTAGCTCTGAGCTGTTTCCTCCTCATGTTAGAGTCTAAAGAGGAGCAGAGGAGGATGTTCTGCACAGGTCACATCCTCATCCTCTGCTTTAAATCCCTCTTACCTTGCTCTCCCTGATGTAGTCCTCCTAAAGCTGTAAATCCTGCAGAGGATTTAATCTGCTGCAGCCAGAGGAGGAGGAATGTGAGGAGGTCCAGAGAGTTCAGTCAGACCTCTGAGGGTTTAAGGATGGGGGGGTTCTCTCTCTCTATCTCTCTCTCTCTCGCTGTCTGTTTAATGCTGAGACACTGTGCAGGTTTGTGCTCTTTAAAATCACCACCAAATGTTAGGGGTCAAAGGAATTCTGTGCTTGTTGCCGTGGTAACGAACAGGTATCAATATCGTTTTATTTTAACATGAATCATATCAATGTTTACAAATACTCTGTTGTCATGACGACCTTGTTTGCATGTACAGAATGTAAACAAATAACCTGAATCTCAAAGTCTTATCACACAGCCAATCACATTCAGTGTTGAATCATATCAAGCTGTGCTCATTGGCTAAGAGCAGAACTGTGCATAAGGTCTGTTTCCTTTAGGTTTTCAGTTTCCTGCTGCACAACCTGTGTTAATCATTGATCCTCTGTGTGTGTGTGTGTGTGTGTGTGTGTGTGTGTGTGTGTGTGTGTGTGCGCGCGCGCGTGCGTGTGTGTGTTCAGATCTCTCTTCTCAAACAGTCTCTGGAGCTGCAGCTTTCTCAGTCTCAGTCGGCTCTGCAGCAGCTGCAGTCTCAGTTCAACCAGGAGAGGGAGCTGCTGAGCCAGCAGCTCAAAGGTGAGTTCTGTTACATGAACAGGTAAACATACTGTCATCATCACAGTTTGTAATGTTTGTGTGTGTGTGTGTGTGTGTGTGTGTGTGTGTGTGTGTGTTTGTGTGCAGAGATGCAGAGGGAGCACCAGAGGAGGGAGCACCGCCTGCAGGAGGCGCACTGCTGCGCTTTGAGCACTATGGAGGAGGCACGACAGCACCAGATCAGGGTACACATAAACACACACACACACAGACACACACATAAACACACATAAACACACACACACACAGACACACACATACATAAACACACATAAACACACATAAAAACACACACACATAAACACACATAAACACGCACACACACACACACACACACATAAACACACACACACATGAACACACACACACATGAACACACACACACACACACACACACACACACACACACACATAAACACAGATAAAAACACATAGACACACATAAACACACACACATAAACACGCACAAACACATTAGCACACACACACACAC
>NC_083635.1:67500-97500 GCF_963584025.1 Labrus mixtus | reverse complement strand
TCACCTGTCTGTCTGCATCTTCAACTGTCTGTCTGCATCTTCACCTGTCTGTCTGCTTCCTCACCTGTCTGTCTGCATCTTCACCTGTCTGTCTGCATCCTCACCTGTCTGTCTGCATCCTCACCTGTCTTTCTGCATTTTTAACTGTCTGTCTGCATCTTCACCTGTCTGTCTGCCTCCTCACCTGTCTGTCTGCATCCTCACCTGTCTGTCTACATCTTCACCTGTCTGTCTGCATCCTCACCTGTCTGCATACTCACATGTCTGTCTGCATCCTCACCTGTCTGTCTACGTCTTCACCTGTCTGTCTGCATCCTCACCTGTCTGCATACTCACCTGTCTGTCTGTATCCTCACCTGTCTGTCTGCTTCATCACCTGTCTGCTTACTCACCTGTCTGTCTGCTTCCTCACCTGTCTGTCTGCATACTCACCTGTCTGTCTGCTTCCTCACCTGTCTGTCTGCATCCTCACCTGTCTGTCTGCTTACTCACCTGTCTGTCTGCCTCCTCACCTGTCTGTCTGCCTGTCTGCCTCACCTGTCTGTCTGTCTGTCTGTCTGCATCCTCACCTGTCTGTCTGCTTCCTCACCTGTCTGTCTGCATCCTCACCTGTCTGTCTGCTTCCTCACCTGTCTATCTGCATCCTCACCTGTCTGTCTGCTGCTTCCTCACCTGTCTGTCTGCATCCTCACCTGTCTGTCTGCTTACTCACCTGTCTGTCTGTCTGTCTGCCTCACCTGTCTGTCTGCATCCTCACCTGTCTGTCTGTCTGTCTGTCTGCCTCACCTGTCTGTCTGCTTACTCACCTGTCTGTCTGTCTGTCTGCCTCACCTGTCTGTCTGCCTCACCTGTCTGTCTGCCTCCTCACCTGTCTATCTCCCCCTGAATGAAGAACAATAATTATTAAATAATAAACCTGTGCAGGTGAACAGCTCACGTTTTACAGTCTGATTCACTGCACACACACACACACACACACACACACACACACACACACACACACACACACACACACACACACACACACACACATACACACACTCGCTCTCCTCTGATCTCTGTTTCTTTATCTTCTGTGTGTGTATTTATCTGATCTCTCTCTCTCTGTCTCCCCCCTCAGCCTTCCTGAGGCCCACCGCTCGTTTCCCCCCTTTCTGAGGGGTGAGGAAGGGGGAGGAGTCAAACCTCACGCTGCACGAGAAGAAGAAAAAGAAGAAGAGCTGTACTCGCAGTACTTCTCCTTCTGAATGCAAAAAAAACCCAACACTACAACATTTCTATAAAATAATGTGGACGAGCGGGACAGAGAGCTGAGGTCACACACACACACACACACACACACACACACACACACACACACACACACACACACACACACACAAGTTTTGACGACACCAGCATCAAACAGACTTCAGCTCTTGTCCTGCTCTCTGTGTACATACAGAGGGGAGTGTTTGATTTACACACCAGGACACCTGAGGAGAGAACACCTGGACTCATGATGTTTTTATTCCCCTGTATTTATAAAATCAGCTGTTTTTCTACAGACACACACTCACAGACACACACACACACACACACACACACACACACACACACACACACACATTAAAAAGAAGCTGCAGGTGTGTGTGTGTGTGTGTGTGTGTGTGTGTGTGTGTGTGTGTGTGTGCGACGGGTTAGGCCAAGCAGCATGTAAAACACACACACACACACACACACACACACACACACACACACACACACACACACTCATGATGCCGCTGTCTGTCACTCACTTGAATCTCCATCTTTGGTGTTTTGAATGATCTCTCTCACACCTGTACAGTTTACAGACTGCATGGTCATGTTCAGCCTGCGGGGGGCACACCTCACATCACGTCAAGTTTCTTTCAACTGTCCGGGGAAATGTCTTTTCAAATACCACAGAAGAAGCAACATGGCTTCTGCAAGTTGCAGTGTACAGTCAGTAGGGGGCGGAATAGAGCACAGCGCACACATTACTGATAATCACAGAAGAAGATGAAGCTTTTTATGGTGATATTTTAAAATGTGCATAAGTAAAGTTAAAGGAAACACGACACAAAAAACACAAACACAGCGATGCACGTCTTCCAGAAGTGAACCAGCTGAGTGTGTGAACGCACCGCGATGCATTCAGGGCTCATAGGATTTATTCAGTTGTTTATCGATCACCAACACACACACACAGCTGGTTCACCGTCACACTGTGAACATTTATATATTGACGCTTGATCACAGAAATCTTTTGTTTGTTTTGTTTTTATAAGAAGACTTCTTGTATGTTATTGAGTTGATTTGATTTTGTTTTCATTTATTTATTTGATTTTGAAATATCTATATATAATATTCTCTTTATTTAACCTGCTGCTGTCAACGTGTTCTGAGAACATGAAGCGCGTCCTGCAGGACGCTTTCTGTCCCACAAACGTGTTCACCTATCCGTGCATATCGTCATGTAAAGGTTGCTGCCTCGTGTGGTCAGGAGCAGAACTGCAGGACACGCTTCAGGTTTAAAGGTCTCATGTTGTTTGATCAGCTGATCGTCACTGAACCACAGAGAATCATTCAACAGTAAACATGTAACATCACACTGACCAGGGATCAGTCCATCTCACGTTCTGTTCATAAACCGGACACAAATAGGAAGTCTGTGTACATCAGAGAGACAAACAGGAAGTCTGTGTACGTCAGAGAGACAAACAGGAAGTCTGTGTACATCAGAGGAACAAACAGGAAGTCTGTGTACATCAGAGAGACAAACAGGAAGTCTGTGTACACAAGAGGAACAAACAGGAAGACTGTAACAGGAAGTCTGTGTACACAAGAGGAACAAACAGGAAGTCTGTAACAGGAAGTCTGTGTACACAAGAGGAACAAACAGGAAGTCGTACATCAGAGGGACAAACAGGAAGTCTGTGTACATCAGAGAGACAAACAGGAAGTCGTACGTCAGAGGAACAAACAGGAAGTCTGTGTACATCAGAGGGACAAACAGGAAGTCTGTGTACATCAGAGAGACAAACAGGAAGTCTGTGTACACCAGAGGGACAAACAGGAAGTCTGTGTACATCAGAGGGACAAACAGGAAGTCTGTGTACACCAGAGGGACAAACAGGAAGTCTGTGTACATCAGAGGGACAAACAGGAAGTCTGTGTTGGATTTGATTTGTTTTTCATTCTAATGGAGTCTGTCTGTAAAATATATAATAATAATTATAGCGACAATATTTATTTATATTTATATCATTTCTGTTGTATGTTATGGAAACAGTAAAATGATGATTGTGACACGACGGCTCTGCTGTTTTACTGTGTGTGTGTGTGTGTGTGCTTTTTTATCATTCATTAAGTCTCTACACATCTGTCAGACCACCACAGCAGCTACAATCTACACATCTGTCAGACCATCACATCAGCTACAATCTACACAACTGTCAGACCATCACATCAGCTACAATCTTCACATCTGTCAGACCACCACAGCAGCTACAATCTACACATCTGTCAGACCACCACAGCAGCTACAATCTACACATCTGTCAGACCACCACAGCAGCCCCAATCTACACATCTGTCAGACCACCACAGCAGCCGTGAAAACAGACACTTTTTTCGGACTTTAGCTATTGTGAACATACAAAAGTAGGTACATAGATTAAATATATGAACCCAAAAAAGGGCATAATATGGGCTCTTTAAGAACACTTCAAAAGACATCAAACCTCACACTGAAGGTTCAGACGTGTTTTATGACCAGTTTAGAGTTTTTAATAAGAGCAGTGAGGGTGATGCACAGACGCACAGACAGAGGAGCACTCAGCGTGGATTGAAGCAGTTTGAAAGACATCAGTTAGTTAACAGACAGCAGCCTGCCATGTAGTTCACATGAATCACTGTTTAACATGTAAACTGTAGAGCAGATGATCAATTTCACTTTTTGTTTCTTGTCTGTCCACTTATATGCATAATGGCACGTTCCCCGACTCTTGCTCACCCGTATAGCTCTCTCGCCCTCTGATGTTTGCGGACCCACAGTTATGTTTTGATGCATGTTTTTGATATAATGAGGGAGAGAGGCTTTTGGAAAAAGGGTGTTTGTGGTCGTTAATATACCTGGACGAGTGGGAAACACTGCGCAGAACATGTTTTCCAGGTGCACACGCTCGCTCCACACTATGAGAAACTGGTCTATAGTGTAACGCTACTTGAGCAATGACTGCAGCCTGTATGATCTATAGACTGTCAGTGTATCTGCCCTGGCGGCCCTTAAGGCAACCCAGCCCACCGGGAATTGTCCCGGTTCTCCAGATTAGCCACTCCGGGCCTGGCTGCTCCTCACTGCTCGCCATGTGAGCTGACGGGGTTTCCTTATCCCTGCGGGCTGACTCACAGGCACACACAGGCACACACAGACAGAGCCAATTTAGAGAGAAATACAATGCATGGAAACTTAAACACCAAACCGTTAAAACCGCAATTCACAAGTCAGTATTGAACCGTGGATGCCGTACCGAACGGTTCAATATTTATTGAGAATTGTTGCATGCCTAGTTAACATGGTCACTCTTTTCACCATAACACCAGAACGTCACTTCAGTGATATTGCTGATAAATAGAGAATTCCTCTCCTTACTGTAGTGTTTTTTTTTTAATTATACATATATTTTTAAAATTAGTTAGTAGATATTTTGTGAGTTTTCTATTTTCTTTATTTACATTGTGTTTATTCTTATTGGGGTGTCAACTACATGATTAAAAGGTTTCACACACCTGGTCAGTGATTTATTGTTCTTTAGATTCATGATTGTCTACAGATTGATGCTTACCTCAGTCCAACAGCCACTCTCTGTTTAGGGTCTATGGCTGCTCTGTAGGTTGTAGATTGTCTGGTCAGTTCAGGGCCAATAAGGGTCAGAAGTTCATCCATCTGCTCAGCTCTCATCTGGAAATACTGGTGATGGCGTTGGCTGTCCAGCCTCAGCTCAGCCACAAGATGATGAAAATCTCCTTGTTCTCTCCTTCGCTGGTTGAGAGTATGCACCCAAAGCCTGCTCCTTCTACCTCTCCTTTGTACTGTGTCCAGTAGCAGAAGAAATGCAACCGTTCTCCTTCTGCTCACAGGAACTGTATGTAAAATATAGATAAGAAATAACTATTGATCATACATGTAAAAAGAAGCCTATTTACTATGTAGGTTGCAGAAGAACAAACCAGAAAATAATATTATAATTATTAACAGTAGACATAATTAAAACCTTTTAAAAACAATTATCTTTGAATAACCCAACACACTTACCAATGGTAGAAGCCCAAAATCACAGAATGAACTCGAAGTTTGGAGACGATTAAAACGAGAGCATTGCACTAATGTGATCGTGAAGAGATGAAAGCTGAAATGATTGTTTGTGTCGAGGAATATTCCTGAGGTGGTGATAGCATGACAAACTAAACAGAGATGAGAGACGTAGATATTTTTTACTGATGCTTTTTCATTTATTTCCGGACATTGTTTTATATATTTTTTGGTTTCATGTTTGATGTGCAGGGTGTCGATTGTTGTCTTTTTATGGCTGCAGCATGGGGGAAGAGCCCAAGACACACACACACACATGCACACACACACACACACACACACACACACACACACACACACACACACACACACACACACACACACACACACACACACACTACACAAGTAGTAAAACCCATGCAGAAACAGAGACATGCAAACTTCACTCAAAATATCTTGTACGCCGAAGTTATTATCTTGTGCTGAAAGTGTTGGATAATAATATTGTGCTGAAATGAACGTTGTTAATTTAATCTGAGAGTTGATTTTAGGGGCGAGTTTGTCTTGGCACACGGGCCTTTGGTTTGTCATCAGGGGGTGGTTTGGGCTTTGTAGAGATAGGAGGCAAGGGTGTGGACTTTGATTCGGGTCCAAGCTCCTGCTGAGGTGGAAGGGGGGTTTTATTGATCCGAGTGCCTAGACACTGGATCGTATTTTTGATGGGAGGCAGAGGGGTTGACTTTGGCAGGACTTGAATCTGAGAGTTGGATTTAGGGGGACAGCGAGTTTGTATTGGCAAGGGTGTGGACTTTGATTCGTGCCAATGCTCCAGCTTGAGCTTCCTTATTTCAGCTTTCAACAATGTGTTCTCTTCTTTTAAATGCTCATTCTCTTTCTCGAGAGCATAACATAAAGCTGTTTTACAGATGTTTTCATTCTGAACTTTTGTGTAGTTCCATCTAGCCCTCTGGAGTTTCTCTGCATCGTCACCTTTAGACGAATAGAGGAGCAGCTTTGCATTCAACTTCTCGATCTCCTTGTAAGGACAGGAAAGCACTTGATTATTTTTCTGTTGCTGCTGCTTGTGAATCTTCTGAGGACATGTTGGAGTCGGTTTCGTTGTATTCACCTGCGCTGTCTTTTTTAGCAATATGTTCGCATGACACCTAACATCTTTGATGACAGTCTCCTCCTCAAGCTTTGCGTTTGCCAGCTGGAGACAAGTGTTTTGCTTTGAAATCTCTCTGCTTGTCTGTTCTTGCTTCATCCGTTCAGATTCAAGATCTTGGATCTTCTTTTGTAGCTGTACTACCAGCTCTTGAAGGTTAACTAATTTATTTTTCAAATGTTCTTTTTCTTCGACCTCCTTACTCAGCGTTTTCTTCCACAGGATCTGCTCTTTATCAAAAGTCACTGAAGAGGTCTCCTGCAATGCCTTCATTTGCCCCATCTCAGATTTGAGAAGTTCATGATTATTCTTGCAAGAGTCATATTTAATTGTCATCTTTACCAGCTTTTCATTTGTTTGATCATTTTCTACCTCCAGCGTGTAGTTAGTGGTCTTCAACTTCTCTATGACCTTGTTGTACTTGTTCAGTTCCTCCTGAACTTGGATCACGTCTTTGTTGGATTGGTTTCTCTGAGCAATGATCATCCCAGTTTGAATGGTTGACCTTCTTTGTTTGCCCTCTGCCTCTTCCATACTTTTCCAAAGGGATGTTATCATCTTTTCACCGCATAAAACGTCTTCTGTGCTTTTCCTCTCCTTTTTCTCCAGCCTTTCATAACGAGAAACGCACTTGTTAAGCCTATGCTTAAATCTATTGTTCTTTATGTTTTCTTGCTCCACAGTCTTTTTCAGCTTCTTATTTTCAACTGCCATAGCATTCATTGTTTCTTTGCGTTCACAAATGTGTTTGTCTTTCTCCTCCTGCGAATCTTTGAACGACATAATGGTTCTATTTAAATCTGACCTCTCCATTCCTAAATTGTATATTTCCATCTTGTCCTTGTCTGCTTGGTCTCGGGCATTTTTAAGTTCTTTATCTTGTCTTGCAACTGTTTCCTGTGTTGCAGTTAGTTTATATCTAAGACGGGGTATCTCATTCAACTTTAAAATGTAATCTTTGATATGTATTTTTGACATGTTCAACTCCTCTGAAGTGGCTTCATGTAACATCTCATTATGTTTCAATTTCTTTTTTTGATCATCCATAACTTTCAATGCATGATTTTGAAACCCTGTTAATTTACTAATCTCTTGAATGTTTGTCTCATTGGTCATCTTTAGTGTTTTGACCTCAAACTTTAATGAGGTATAACTTTCTATCTCACGCTCTTTCTGCTCTTTCATCAATTTCTCGATTTTCAATTTGTCCTCAAGTTGTTTGCATGTCCTTTGAAGAGCAGAAGTCCTTGCAGCTGAGGCGTTGGTTTCCTGAGCTCTCAGAAGCTGCTCATTTTTCAATTCTTCCTTCAGCTTTAGTTTAGAGGCTCTCTCCACTTTGAAATCTTGTTGTAGTTTTTCATGCTGCTCAGTTGCTGTCTTTAAAGACAGCTGGATTTTTCCCAGATCTGTGTTTTTTCTTTGTTGATCTCTGATCACTGCCATTAACTTTTTCTCATTGTCCTTGGACCTCTGTAACTCGGCATTATGCTGGCTCCTTTTTGAGTCTGATGTGTTCATGATGCCTCCTTTGTCTTGCTTCAAATAGCCTGCTGTGAAAAGAAATGTGGGTCTTCACATGCACCTTCTCAGTTCAGAATCAGATTAAAGACAGATTCAGTCACTCTCTTCACTTCAGTCACTAAGCTAAAGCTGCTGTGACCTGTGACATCATGACATTGTAATAATGATGTCATAAGGGCTTTGATGTTTGAACCGGGTTGAACCGCTGGGGATTCTATGCAGGGTTTTTCAAATAATAACAAAAGAGCAGCTGCTGTATCTGGTTTGAACCAATAGCAGGCTACGTTCGGACAGCATCATCAGCCTATCAGATTGACTTATCTGGAGAACAGCTGTTTGGTCGGAACCCCTACTCAAGGGACATCCAGGTGAATAAGGTAAACAAATTAACTCACAGATATCAACATGAAACTTCTCCAGTTTATTACTTATATCAAGGCAAAGTTTTTTTAATATTCCAAGTTTTCTGAAATGTTATGTTTAAATATGCAAATAAGGCTTTATCTAATTAAATATGCACTAATTTGCATACATTTCCAGCTGAGAAATCTGAATATTGGATAAACCCAGGTTCAAGATTATGTTTTCATTTTGTTGACATATTAAAGACACAGGTATTTACAGAGGGGATTTTGGATATCTCTTTTTATCACTCCATAAATCAGAAAATACTATCAACAGACTTTAAAAAACGATTTTCGCCATGTTTTTATGAATAAACTGTTATATAAATCAGGGCTGATCATGAATGATATATGAACAAGCCCCTCTGTAAATATCTTCAGAACACACACACACACACACACACACACACACACACACACACACACACACACACACACACACACACACACACAATACTACTATATACTTTCATTACATGACAAAATTATGTTATGTTTTTTTTAGTTGTTACATGTATTAAATAAAAAATAAATCTATGCATTTTTTACATGTTATTGATAAGATTGTTATATGTCAAAAAATTGAACAATATATACTTTTCAGGTATGAGTTTCTTCAGTAAAAGAAAATAAAAATATATGAATACCATTTTAAAATGACACGATTTCTGTCACTAAATTGATACTGTCCCTTATCATAGCAAAATTAATTTTAAAACATGCAAGAAATGGTTTGCCTGGTCAGCACCCAAACACTTTCCACTACACAATGATGTAAATTCAGTTTGTATAAGTCTGTAATATTGAAAGCAGGGCTGTTAGGCAAACTTTTAATTCAAAAGTCTTTATTAAAGTCAAACCCTTCAGGTATTACAATGCCTACAGCAGTACACAAGCAGCAGTAAACATTAGTGTTAAAGAACAAGACTTTTTGCTAGATAAGATAACAAGTGAATTTACTTTTGACAAGTTAGGAATATCTTTAAGTTTGTTTCAACATTTTAACATATGTCATGCCTACAGACATGTCGAGGACATACATATTCTATTCCTATTCTTTTAAGGGAATGTTGTCAACAACAAACTACTGCCATTACAAACAGATGCACGCTACACACCTCATTTAGCCCTTAACATTCAAATAAAGGAGAAACAGGGAGCATGTTTATGTTTAAGAGTATTGAACAAATGCTGGTACTGCCTACTGTTTAAAAATATATTTTGAGTATACAATTCTTGTAAAATGTATAATTATTAAAATTATTATTGAGTCTTTCAACCCTCGACCTGTTTATCTTTGAATGAGTGCAAATTCAATCATCCTCGTGCTCAAGGCACCCTTTGCCCTCTTAAGTCAGTGTAAGGTAAAATGCATACTTAATATCAGTGGACAGTTGTCAGTACCAGCATTTGCTCAGGGCCAAAGCCTATATGACGTATATATGTGTGAACCGTGTTGCAAACAAAACAGTTTAATGGGCAGCCGTGGACACAGCAATGTTTTTACTTTTAGAGTGTAGCTCTATGAGCTTGGCGTTGATTGTGCTTCCAATGCTGAGAGTGGGGTCCCTGGCCACCTTTCAAGAGTTGCACCTAAATATGAAAAGAAAAGTGCAACTTAGAGTAGAAGCCTAAAATCAGAAAACACACAAACGCAGAAACTACTGGGGAAACAGTAACTGAAAAAGTAAAAACGTACTGTAAATTGCATCCAATTTATTTTTGTGGAGTGGTAGACGAGTGTCTCGTCCGTCGCCTCGTTTATTCCCCCGAAGATTGCTCACCAGCAGTATTTCCATCGGGAAGACTGCTGTGAGCAGATGCCTTACAAATACTGTTGCAGAATTTGCATTGAGGGCATAGGCCCATGCAAGTTTCTCAACCATCACTCCAGTCTCGGGATGGATCTCCACCTGTGAGAACAAGGACATGAGGTTAGTATTTAAAGTAGAAAATGTGTGATTTGTTATGCCCTACATTCTTTGCACATAAAATCAAATTCGATTTGCCGTACTCATCAGCAGCAAGTCTGAAGAAACAGTAGATCTATTTGATGTACTGAATTTCTTCATTCTTAAAAGACAGTTACCTTAGAAGATTGGGATACTGTTAATGATGGAGATGCAGACGTGGAACTGGACAGTGTTGATCTGGGTAGGGACAGTGCTGAAGTACCAGATGAAGAACTGGGCCTGGACTGCAGAGAACTTGGGAGGGTTAGCGAAGGTGTAGTGAGCTCCAACCTGGATTTCTTGGAAGGGGTATCCATATCAATTATCTTCCTCATGCTCAGGAGGAGGTGTGGCACATCTAGACACGGTCAACAAAATGCTCTTGAGAAAGAGTAACTTACAATATAATCAATTAAGTGTTTAGTCATTTTGAAATGAAGTGTGTTAGTAGTCTAAAGGTTAATTTAATGATATGAATGAGTGATACCTTGCAAAACCATATCTTTCAATTTAGCGTTCTCTTTTTGCAGGTCCTTGATCTCCTGCTGTAATTCGCTCAAAGTGTTTCTCTGATTGCTGTGATCAGAAGAAGGCTGCATTTGACCATACTGGTGAAGAAACTCTTCTGCTGGATCTGTTCTAATGGGAGCCTTCGACTTCTGGGTTTCAAGATAAAGGAAAATAAAATTATTGGATACAAAAACAATATACCGGTATATTGAATCAATATTAAAAACATGTGTAATCTATATAGATTTTTCTTTATTCTAGCTCATAGTAATGTCTTGTACATAGACAAGTCAGCCTGTTACACAATCTATTAACATTGTGGGAAATATGGTCACTGGTAAAAGTAAATTAACAACACCTTAGCTTGTAGTAGCTGAGTTTCATTATCAGTTGAGTCATCTGAATCGTCCCCATATTTTTGGGGAACCATTGACACCCTCTTTGTCAGCACTGAAGTCTTTCGTCAGTTGGACAATAAAGTCAGGACATGTGCTAAAACAGGCTGAATCTCCTTGTGTTCGCATTATTGAACACTAACAAATTTTGAAGCAATTAAACAAGGACATGGTTTACTAAATGCCAGAGTTACTGTATCTTACCACTAACAAAGATTACTTCTCCTCTGTAATGAGGCCAACCTCCTCCTCTGTTTCCTTCATATAGAGACATATTCACATGTCCAAAAATTCAGCCAGAATCAAGGGCATGACATCTTTAAAAGGCCCCTGTCTGCACACAATAATGGCTTACGGCCATACCACCCTGAACAAGCCCGATCTCGGAAACTAAGCAGGGTCTGGCCTGGTTCGTACTTGGATGGGAGACTGCCTGGGAATACCAGGTGCTGTAAGCTTTTTCATTTTTTTGATCATGTTTTTTTTTTATTTTGTAAAAAATAATTCTTCCATTTCTCAAAAAGTACACAGTAAAAGTACTTCATATTACTTGTACATGTAGTCTAGGAAGTACTAAGTCCAACCATATCAGAATCATTTTCTACTTATGGAAGAATTATTTTTTACAAGATATCAAAGTCATAAAAAAGACTCATTATAGTGATTTATAAAGGACTTTGACAGTGGATTTCTCAAAAAGTACACAGTAAAAGTACTTCATATTACTTGTACATGTAGTCTAGGAAGTACTAAGTCCAACCATATCAGAATCATTTTCTACTTATGGAAGAATTATTTTTTACAAGACATCAAAGTCATAAAAAAAGACTCATTATAGTGATTTATAAAGGACTTTGTCAATGGATTTCTCAAAATCAGAATATCAGAATCATTTTCTACTCATGGAAGATTTTTTTTTTGTCTGGAAAAGGAGATTAATAACGGGTCAAAATCGCTGTCTCTGTCTGTTACTCCTGCTCGCTCTGCAGTCCGGAGCATTTACCATAAAGATCAGAATACGTGGGCACTTCATATTTAGGGGCGGCTCACTTCACCATGTAAACTCGAGGAGCGGCTGGCTTGACCGCAGTAACGGTATGGACGACGGAGAGAGAGGAAGAGAGAGGAGCGGCGGGCTGATTGCTCCGGCTGCGACTGATCAAAGACTGATTGATGCAGAGAATGTGAGAGGTGGCGTGAGAGCGGGAAAAGAAGAGGCAAAAGTGACTTTCGAGAAAACACTAACACTGAACATTGAAATGGTGGGGGACAAGGTGACTCTAAACCAGGTAATGAGCAATATAAAAATGATCTGTGGGGGCCTGCTGGCTTGCAGAACCCTGGGACCCGGAAAATTGGAGGTGACGGTGAGCAACATTAAAGGAAAGGAAAGGCTGCTGGACGGATTTAAGATCGGAGAGACCAGAGTCGGGGCGAGAGAACTCAATAATGATGAGCTGGTGGTGTCTTTTTTAAACCTGCCGGCTTATGTCACGGACGAAGAAATAGTTTGGAAGCTGACGGGCTGGGGAGTGAAACCGACATCACCGATAAAACGAAGAATGTGGCCAGGAACAATGATAGCCGACGGAACGAGGTTTGTCCGGGTCAGATTCAATGACCAGGTGCAGTCACTCCCTTACTCCACAAAGTTTAACACGGTGATGGGGAGCGCATTTTTTAGAGTAATACACGATCGACAACAAAAAGTGTGCAGGATGTGCATCCAGCCGGGACACATTCTGCGAGAGTGTCCAGAAGTTTATGTGCCACAAATGTGGGGTGCAGGGACACTTTGCGCGAGAGTGCAGCGCAAACAGCACAAAATGCACGAACTGTAAAAAAAGAGAAAATGAGTGTGAGTGTGAAAACGGAGAGGAGAGCAAGAACGAGGCGGAGGAGGTGTATGAGGAGGAGGAGGTGTACGAGGACGAGGCGGAGGAGGAGAAGGAGGAGATCGGAGAAAGCAGGGAGGAGACCGGAGAGGACGAGAACAGTGACGGAGAAATGGAGCAGAGCGGAGAGAGCGGAGGAGAGCAGGTGTCAGAGTGTGAGCTGGAGACGCCGGAGCTGGCTGGAGAGGGAGGACAACAGAAGCAGCGGAAAACGAGCGAGAGAGGGAAAGAAGGAGACAGAACGGATGAGGCAGAGGACCCGGGGGTAAGCATGAACACAGAGGGGAGGGAGATGCCTGAGAGTGTTGTTGGACAGGCGGGAGGGAGAAAAATCATGTCAAATAATATGGTTAAAAGCACCAGTTCAAATGAGACGGACAGCGAAATGGATGTTGGTGAACTGGCGAGTGCGCAAAAAAGACTAAGTCTAGGACAACGGAAAAAGTTGGCAAAAAAATTGAAATGTAAGGACAAATAATGACTGGCAGTAACCCCTGTAAATCCGTTTTTTTTAAAAAAAAATTTATGATAATGGCCTTACACTTATTTTCTATTAACACGAATGGACTACGGAACAAAGAGAAAAGACATTCAATTTTTTCCTTGCAAAATGACATTTTGTGCTTGCAGGAGACCAGGTGGGATGATTCCCTGGTAGAAGATATAAAAAAAAGACTTTGTGGGCCATATTTTCTGTTCTAATGGTACGTCGAGGGCGAGGGGAGTGGCGGTTTTAGTTAAAACGGGTAACAGGGGTTAATTTGGTTTACGGAGACAAAGAGGGGAGAGTAATAGTAATAGACTGTGTGTATGAAACAAAAAAATTAAGAATCATAAATATATACGCACCGAACGAAGAAAAAGAAAGGAAAACGTTCTTCATTGAAATAAGCAAATGGTGGGAAAGGAATTGTGTAATAATCGGTGACTTTAATGTGGCGATGACACCTACTGATGTGTCTAAAAATAATGTGTTTAAGGGGGATGTGAGCAGGGGGGCACTTAAAGATATAATAATAATAACAAAACAATGCATTGATATTTGGAGATTGTTACATCCATGGGAGAGGGCGTTTTCTAGGAGACAAATTGTATTAAATAGATTAAAACAATCTAGAATAGATTTTGCTTTGGTGACATGTGAGGTGGTGAGGTGGATTAAAGAAGTAGAATATAAAACTAATATGTGGAGCGATCACGCTGGGATGGGAATCACGTTTAGAAAAGAAACTAATGTACGAAAAGGAGGGATATGGTGCTTTAATGCAAGTTTGCTGGATGATGGAATGTTTGTGAAAAGTATGGAAAGATTTTTGAATGATGTGGGATATGAGTGGAATGAGAGTGAAGATATGAATGTGTGGTGGGATAGTGTAAAAGTCAGAATTAAAAAAAAGTGTATTAATTATAGTAAAGAGAAAAAGTAGAGAGAAAATAGAAAGGAAGAGAATTTAAGAAAACAACTAAATGAGGAAATAGCATCGCTTGACAGTGCAGATAATGTATGTGTTGAAAAATACATACATTTAAAAGAACAGTTAAAAGTGATTGAACTTAAAAAATGTAGGGGTGCAGCCATTAGGAGTAAAATACAATATATGTATGAGGGGGAGAGGATTACAGCGTTTTTTTTGGGTCTGGAAAAACAAAAATAAAACAGAACAGAAATAAACGAATTATTGAATGTAGCAGGTAAAAGTGTGACTGATAAAAATGAAATTTTAGAAATAGTAAAGTGTTATTATGAAATTCTGTTTTCTAGACAGGAGTGTGATAGTGTGAGTGTGAACAGAGCTTTGGGTGCCTTAAAGAAAGAATTAAGCGATGATGATAAAATGTGGGGTGAATGTGAGTTTACAGATGGAGAAATTAAAAGTGCTTTAGAAGGTTTAAACAAAAACAAAAGTCCTGGGAGCAATGGCCTAACTGCAGAATTTTATCAAGCTTTCAAAGAGCAGTTAGTGCCCTTAGTGAGTAAATTAAGTAAATATATTGAAAAAGTAAAACAAATACCGAAAAGTTTAGGGGAAGGGGTGGTTACTATTTTTTACAAAAACAAGGGGGACAATAAAAATCTGGACAACTACAGACCAATCAGCTTACTAAACACAGACTACAAAATCATGGCAAAAACAATAGCCAATAGAATCAGGGAGGTAATAGGAACAATCATAGAACAAACACAATCATACAGCATACCAAACAGAGACATAGCAGACTCAATCATTTCAATAAAACAGACGGTCAGAGATATGGAAAGGGAGGGGGGAATATGGTTAGGGATTGATTTAAATAAAGCTTTTGACAGAGTAGATCACGGGTTTTTGGGAAAGGTGTTGGAGAAGTTTGGGTTCGGGGAGAGAATGAGAGAATGGATAAATATGTTGTATACAGGAGCGGAAAGCAAGATAAAATGTAACAGGGACTTAACTGATTCTTTTCAAATATCAAGGTCAGTGAGACAGGGGTGTCCGATGTCAACGCTGCTGTACAGCTTGGTGGTAGAGCCGCTGGCAGCGCTGATATCGGAAGACGTAAACATAAAAGGTATAGGTAAGGAAAACGTAAAAATAATTCAATCAATCAATCAATCAATCAATCAACTTTTATTTGTATAGCGTCAACTCATAACAAGTGTTATCTCGAGACACTTTACAAGAAGCAGGTAAAATACCTTACTCATTGTCTGTTAACATTACAAAAGAGCAGGTAAAAAGACCTTACTCATTGTTATGTTACAAAAAGCAGGTAAAAGACCTTACTTATTGCTATGTTACAAAGATCCGGCCTATCCATCATGAGCACTTTAGCAAAGCAGCAAAAGTTACAGTGGTAAGAAAAAACTGCCTTATTAAAAGGCAGAAATCTTCGGCCGGATCCCCGGCTCATGACGAAACAGTCTTCACAGGCCTAGACTGCGCCGGGCTTGGAAAGGGATAGGGGGAGAGATGGGATAAGATGCAGGAAGAGGGATAGAGAGCAAGGGGGTGGGGGGAGGTAGACCGTCCATCAGCAATCCGGTGGGGAGGGGAGGGGGTGTGGGGGGTTGTTCTGGCAGGCCGCCAACCCACGATCCGGTGGGGAGGGGGTAGTGGTGGGGTGGGGGTTGTTCTGGCAAGCCGTCAACCGACGATCTTGAGGAGCCTAGGAGAGCTCAAGAGCTCCCAGGAAAGTAGGTGGTTAGTGACTGAGATTTATAGATAGATACATGCAGTAATATGATGTACTGTATATGCAGAGAGAGAGAGAGAGAGAGAGAGAGAGAGAGAGAGAGAGAGAGGAGCTCAAGGTGCCAGTTCCCCCGGTAGTCTAAGCCTATAGCAGCATAACTAAGAGCTGGTCTACACCAGCACCAGCCCTAACTATAAGATTTATCAAAAAGGAAAGTTTTAAGTCTAATCTTAAAAATACAGACTGTGTCTGCCTCCCGGATCCCGGCTGGAAGGCGGTTCCAGAGGAGAGGAGCCCGATAACTGAAGGCTTTACCCCCCATAGTACACTTGGAGACTGTAGGTACCACCAGCAGGCCTGCACTCCGGGACCGCAACGCTCTCAAGGGACAGTACGGCACTAGTAGCTCCTTAAGATAAGATGGTGCCTGGCCATTTAGAGCTTTGTAGGTGAGAAGAAGGATCTTGAATTCTATTCTAGACTGTATAGGGAGCCAGTGCAGAGAAGCCAGGACAGGAGTAATGTGGTCCCATTTCCTGGTTCTGGTCAGTACACGAGCTGCAGCATTCTGGACCCGTTGAAGAGTCTTTAGAGATTTGCCAGAGCACCCTGACAAAAGAGAGTTACAATAATCCAGTCTGGAGGTAACAAATGCATGAACTAGTTTTTCTGCATCACTTTGCGACAGGATATTCCTGATCTTGGATATATTACGAAGGTGAAAGTAGGCTGTTCTTGAAACTTGACTGATGTGAGAGCTAAAAGACATATCTTGATCAAAAATAACTCCTAGATTCCTAACAGTGGTGCTAGATGCCAGGCTGATGTCATTAAGGACAGTCACATCACTAGAAAAAGTCTCTCTGAGGTTCTTAGGGCCTAGCACAATAACTTCAGTCTTGTCTGAGTTAAGTAGCAAAAAATTTCTGGTCATCCAGGTCCTAACGTCCTTAAGGCATGTTTCTAGCTGACATAACTGACTGGTACCATCGGGCTTCATTGATACATAAAGCTGAGTATCATCTGCATAACAATGAAACTGTATGGAGTGTTTCCTCATAATATTTCCCAGAGGAAGCATATATAATGTAAAAAGAATTGGTCCAAGCACTGAACCTTGTGGGACTCCATGGCAAACTTTAGTGTGCATAGAGGACTCATCATTAACATGTACAAACTGAGATCGGTCTGATAAGTAGGATTCAAACCAACTTAAAGCAGTCCCTGTAATTCCAAGCAAATGCTCCAGTCTGTACAACAGGATCCAATGGTCAATGGTGTCAAAAGCAGCACTAAGATCTAACAAGACGAGCACAGACAGAAGTCCCCTGTCTGAGGCTAGAAGTAGATCGTTTGTAACTCTAACTAGTGCAGTCTCAGTGCTATGGTGGACTCTAAATCCTGACTGGAACTCTTCAAATAAACTGTTGTCATGGAGAAAGTCACATAGCTGTTTACCTACCACCTTCTCCAGGATCTTCGAGATAAAAGGAAGGTTGGATATAGGTCTGTAGTTAGCCAGAGTTCCTGAGTCCAGAGTAGGCTTTTTAAGTAGAGTTTTGATTACCGCTACTTTAAATGTCTGTGGTACATAGCCTGCCAGTAAAGACATATTGATCATATCTAATATGGAGTTGCTAACTAAGGGAAAGACTTCCTTAAACAGCTTGGTTGGGATTGGGTCTAAAAGACAGGTTGACGGTTTCGATGCAGAAATAATGGAATATAACTCTGAAAGGTTGATTGGAGAAAAACAGTCGAGACTAATATCTGGTCCTGGAACTGTCTCTGCCGTATCAGACGTATCTGCACCAGGTAAGGGCAGGAGGTTACCAATTTTGTCTCTGATGTCTAGAACTTTGTTGTTGAAAAAGCTAAGGAAATCATTACTGCTGAGGGCTAGAGGAATACAAGGCTCAATGGAGCCATGACTCTCTGTCAGCCTGGCTACAGTGCTGAAAAGGTATCTAGGATTGCCTTTGTTTTCCTCGATTAGAGAGGAGTAGTAGGCAGCTCGGGCGTGACGTAGAGCCTTCATATATCTTCTATGACTATCCTGCCAGAAAAAACGAGATTCTACCGTTTTGGTCGAACGCCATTCTTTCAAAATTCCGTGATGATTGTTTCAGAGTACGGGTTTCTGAGTTGAACCATGGAGCCACTCTCCGCCGCTTGACAACCTTCTGTTTCAGGGGAGCAATCGAATCCAGAGTAACTCTCAGCGAATCCACTGCACTATCAACAAACTGATCTAGCTGAGAGGGACTAAAGCTATCGTAAGAGTTTCCAACTGGGTTGAAACACGGTACTGAATCAAAAACAGCTGAAATAGCTTCCTTAAATCTAGCCACAGCACTATCCGACAAACTTCTAGAAAGCACACCTCTTCCAGGCAGAGGTAATTCTAGTAGGACAAAATCAAATGTAATAAAAAAATGGTCTGATAGCAGAGGATTTTCTAGGAAAACTGTAAGGTTATGGATTTCAATTCCATAAGCTAAAACAAGATCCAGGGTGTGGTTAAAATGATGAGTAGGTTCGTTTACACCCTGGGTGAAACCAATAGAGTCTAATAGTGACATGAAAGCTGTGCTCAGGCTATCATTTTCAACATCCACATGGATATTGAAGTCACCTACAACAATTATTCTATCACTGCTAAGGACTAAATCTGATAAAAATTCTGCAAACTCAGATAAAAACTCAGAATATGGGCCAGGAGGGCGGTAAACTACAGCAACTAGAACTGGCTGAAAGGTTCTTGAGACTGGATGTGGAAGACTAAGAACAAGGCTTTCAAAAGAAGAAAAATTCAGCTTTGGTCGAGGGTTAACTAAAAGACTGGAATTAAAAATAGCTGCTACTCCACCACCTCGTCCGGTGTCTCGAGGTATATGAGTATTAAAATGACTGGGAGGAGTGGATTCATTCAAACTAACATATTCATCTCGACACAGCCAGGTTTCAGTCAAAAAAAGTAAATCAATGTGCTGATCTGATATCAGATCATTCACTAAAAGAGACTTGGATGCTAAGGACCTAATGTTCAAAAGTCCGCAGTGAATCCTCCGATCTTGTAGCAAAATCGTATTCGTAGTTTTGATTCTAATCAGATTCTGATGATTCACGCCGTTTGGATGACTTATAAAAACGGGTCTGGGCCGGGGGACAGACACAGTACCTATAGTATAACTACAGTTCGATTCAGAATTACAGCTATAGTGACTGGGAGACAGATCTAAGGGAGGCGCAGAGAAGTGTGTAAGACTGCTTCCTGGTCTGAACTGAATTCAGTATGCAGATGACGTGAATATAATGGTAAAAGGAGAGGAGGATATAGAACTGATATTAAAACATGTACAAACTTATGAAAGAGCATCTGGGGCAAAAGTAAATGAAAATAAGTCAGAAATTATGTTACTAGGTAAGGAATCCAATTTTGTTAATAGGTGGGGATTTAAAACGGTGTGTGAGAGAAGAAAAGTGTTGGGAGTGAATATGGGGAAAAATGAGAATGAATGTGATGATGTAACATGGAAAGAGGTGGTGGGTAAAATTAAGAAAACATTGAATTTGTGGAGAGCGAGGGGTCTATTGTTGAGAGGAAGGGTAGGCGTAACAAATGCTCTCGTGTTGTCCAAAGTGAATCATGCGCTTAGTACTTGTACGCTTCCGGACTGGGCCTTTAAGGAGAGTTCAAAGACCATTAGGGACTTTATTTGGAAAAACAAAACAGCGAGTATAGCTCACAAAACAATAATAGGGGCTAAAGATCAGGGGGGGCTAGCTTTGATTGATTTACTTACAAAAAAAGTAGCACTAAAAGTCAAATTGATAGGCAAATTTATAGACCAGAACCGGAACGTAGTTTGGAAAAACCACTTCAAACAATATCTGTGCAGTTTTGGACTGACAACGAAGACAACCTGTACCAGATCAATAACCCAGATTCATTTAAACACTTGCCACGGTTTTTCCAGGAAGTACTCAATGCGTGGTATCAGGTTTCATCCTGGACTGTACCAGAGTGCAGAACGAGAGGGTCAGTGCTACGACTGCCCTTCCTCTCGAGCCCGTATTTTAAGAATGGGGAGAGGGTAATTAAGTGTGAAGCTATGTCGAAAGCGGGATATATTAGAATAAGGGATTTACTGAACTGCGGGGGGGATTTTGATTTACAAATGGTGGTGAGGGGTTTAAAAAATAAAGGGTGTGTGTGCAGAAAGGATGTGATTGAGAGAGTGTTTGAAAATGTAAAATTGTCTTTGTCAAGCGAATGGGAAAAATTAATCAAAGAGAAGGAGGGAGTGATGCAGGATGATGTGGTGGGGATCTCCCTGTGCCTAGGGGAGAAGAAACACAACATTATAGATGTCACTACAAAAATTTGGTATAGATGCGCAATCACACATAGAATACAGAAACCCCCATCCGAAGTAAAATGGACAGACGCATACCCGGACATAACAGGCAACATGATATGGAAGAACATTAACATTCCGCATACACCACATGCAATATTTGACTTAGATTTCAAACTGAGGCACAGGAGGATCTTCACCTGCATCGTCCTGCATCAGATCCATAAGGAGAGGTATGAAAGAAAGTGTTGTGTATGTGAAAGTACGGATGAGGATTTAATACATTTGTTTGTTACGTGTGGGGAATTGGTTTATTTTTGGGGAAAAATAAGAGAAATGTTGGGGAAATGCAGTGAGAATGAGTGTTGGAATGAAAGGGGGTGGGAATTGTCGGTGTTGTTGGGGGTGGGAACAAAACAAAAAAATCAAAATGTAATGAATATAATTTTGGCTTTTGCACGAAAAGCGGTTTTTAACAGGAGGAATTATGCACTGTATGAAATTAAGAAAATGAATGTGTGGAGAATGTTTGTGAATGAATGGAGAGCACATCTTAAATTGCTGTACATAGCGAATGAGAGTGAGTTTGTGAGAATGTTTGTAGAAGGTGCGAGTAAACGAGGAGGGAATTATGTGGGATGTCTAAATTATTTTGTTTTTGTTTTTTTTGGTACGAGGGCTTCTTTTTTGGTCATGGGGAAAATGGGTGGTTTGATTTGGGGGCTTTTTTTTTCTCAGTGGTTTTTTGAGAATACTGTGGGGTTTTTGTATGTTTTGTGGTTTGTTTTCAGAGGGGTGTTTGCTTTGGGGGGGGGGATTCAGAAGAGTTGTCATGAGTTGTGGGTATCAGGGGTGGTTTGAGTTTTTTTCTTATGCTCTGTTTTTATTTTTTTTAGGGTGCCGTTTGCATCAGAGGGGAGGTTTAATTTATATGGTGTATGTATTGTGATAGTATTTGTTGTAAATGATGTGAAAGTATTATAAATGTTTTTGTAATTTTGATAATAAAAGATAAAAAAAAAAAAAAAAAAAACATGCCCGATCTCGGAAGCTAAGCAGGGACGGGCCTGGTTAGTACTTCGATGGGAGACCCCCTGGGAATACCAGGTGCTGTAAGCTTTTTCATTTTTTTGATCATATGTTTTTTTTTTGATCATATAGAGACATATTCACATGTCCAAAAATTCAGCCAGAATCAAGGGCATGACAATAAAAGGCCCCTGTCTGCACAAAATAATGGCTTACGGCCATACCACCCTGAACACGCCCGATCTCGTCCGATCTCAGAAGCTAAGCAAGGTCAGGCCTGGTTACTACTTGGATGGGAGACCGCCTAGGAATGCCAGGTGCTGTAAGCTTTTTCATTTTTTTGATCATATGTTTTTTTTTTATCATACAGAGACATATTCACATGTCCAAAAATTCAGCCAGAATCAAGGGCATGACAATAAAAGGCCCCTGTCTGCACACAATAATGGCTTACGGCCATACCACCCTGAACTCGTCTGATCTTGGAAGCTAAGCAGGGTCGGGCCTGGTTAGTACTTGGATGGGAGACCGCCTGGGAATACCAGGTGCTGTAAGCTTTTTCATTTTTTTGATCATATGTTTTTTTTTGATCATATAGAGACATATTCACATGTCCAAAAATTCAGCCAGAATCAAGGGCATGACAATAAAAGGCCCCTGTCTGCACACAATAATGGCTTACGGCCATACCACCCTGAACACACCCAATCTCGTCCGATCTCGGAAGCTAAGCAGCGTCGGGCCTGGTTAGTACTTGGATGGGAGACCGCCTGGGAATACCAGGTGATGCAAGCTTTTTAATTTTTTTGATCATATGTTTTTTTTTTTATCATATAGAGACATATTCACATGTCCAAAAATTCAGCCAGAATCAAAGGCATGACATATTTAAAAGGCCCCTGTCTGCACACAATAATGGCTTACGGCCATACCACCCTGAACTCGTCTGATCTTGGAAGCTAAGCAGGGTCGGGCCTGGTTAGTACTTGGATGGGACACTACCTGGGAATACCCGGTGCTTTAAACTTTTTCATTTTTTTGATCATATGTTTTTTTTTTAATCATATAGAGACATATTCACATGTCCAAAAATTCAGCCAGAATCAATAATGTGGGGGAGCATTTGCTCATTTGCTCACAATAATGGCCGTAAGCCATTATTTTGTGCAGACAGGGGCCTTTTAAAGATGTCATGCCCTTGATTCTGCCTGAATTTTTGGACATGTGAATATGTCTCTATATGATAACAAAAAAAATATGATCAAAAAAATGAAAAAGCTTACAGCACCTGGTATTCCCAGGCGGTCTCCCATCCAAGTACTAACCAGGCCCGACCCTGCTTAGCTTCCGAGATCGGACGAGATCGGGCGTTTTCAGGGTGGTATGGCCGTAAGCCATTATTGTGTGCAGACAGGGGCCTTTTATTGTCATGCCCTTGATTCTGGCTGAATTTTTGGACATGTGAATATGTCTCTATATGATAACAAAAAAACTTATGATCAAAAAAATGAAAAAGCTTACAGCACCTGGTATTCCCAGGCGGTCTCCCATCCAAGTACTAACCAGGCCCGACCCTGCTTTGCTTCCGAGATCGGACGAGATCGGGCGTGTTCAGGGTGGTATGGCCGTAAGCCATTATTGTGTGCTGACAGGGGCCTTTTAAAGATGTCATGCCTTTGATTCTGGCTGAATTTTTGGACATGTGAATATGTCTCTATATGATAAAAAAAAAACATATGATCAAAAAAATGAAAAAGCTTACAGCACCTGGTATTCCCAGGCTGTCTCCCATCCAAGTACTAACCAGGCCCGACCCTGCTTAGCTTCCGAGATCGGACGAGATCAGGCGTGTTCAGGGTGGTATGGCCGTAAGCCATTATTGTGTGCAGACAGGGGCCTTTTAAAGATGTCATGCCCTTGATTCTGGCTGAATTTTTGGACATGTGAATATGTCTCTATATGATAAAAAAAAACATATGATCAAAAAAATGAAAAAGCTTACAGCACCTGGTATTCCCAGGTGGTCTCCCATCCAAGTACTAACCAGGCCCGACCCTGCTTAGCTTCCGAGATCCGACGAGTTTTTTTTTTTTTTTATCTTTTATTATCAAAATTACAAAAACATTTATAATTCTTTCACATCATTTACAACAAATGCTATTACAATACATACACCCTCTAAATTAAACCTCCCCTCTGATGCAAACGGCACCCTAAAAACAATAAAAACATAGCATCAGAAAAAAAACTCAAACCACCCCTGATACCCCCAACTCAGGACAACTCTTCTGAGTCCCTCCCCCAAAGCAAACACCCCTCTGAAAACAAACCACAAAAACATACAAAAACCCCACAGTATTCTCAAAAAACCACTGAGAAAAAAAAAAACCCAAATCAAATCACCCATTTTCCCCATGACCAAAAAAGAAGCCCTCGTACCAAAAAAACCAAAAACAAAATAATTTAGACATCCCACATAATTCCCTCCTCGTTTACTCTACACACATTCGCACCTTCCACAAACATTCTCACAAACTCACTCTCATTCGCTATGTACAGCAATTTAAGATGTGCTTTCCATTCATTCACAAACATTCTCCACACATTCATTTTCTTACTTTCATACAGTGCATAATTCCTCCTGTTAAAAACCGCTTTTCTTGCAAAAGCCAAAATTATATTCATTACATTGTGATTTTTTTGTTTTGTTCCCACCCCCAACAACACCGACAATTCCCACCCCCTTTCATTCCAACACTCATTCTTACTGCATTTCCCCAACATTTCTCTTATTTTTCCCCAAAAATAAACCAATTCCCCACACGTAACAAACAAATGTATTAAATCCTCATCCGTACTTTCACATACACAACACTTTCTTTCATACCTCTCCTTATGGATCTGATGCAGGACGATGCAGGTGAAGATCCTCCTGTGCCTCAGTTTGAAATCTAGGTCAAATATTGCATGTGGTGTATGCGGAATGTTAATGTTCTTCCATATCATGTTGCTTGTTATGTCCGGGTATGTGTCTGTCCATTTTACTTCGGATGTGGGTTTCTGTATGTATGTATGTGTGATTGCGCATCTATACCAAATTTTTGTAGTGACATCTATAATGTTGTGTTTCTTCTCCCCTAGGCACAGGGAGATCCCCCCCCCACATCGTCCCGCATCACTCCCTCCTTCTCTTTGATTAATTTTTCCCATTCGCTCGACAAAGACAATTTTACATTTGCAAACACTCCCTCAATCACATCCTTTCTGCACACACACCCTTTATTTTTTAAACCCCTCACCACCATTTGTAAATCAAAATCCCCCCCACAGTTCAGTAAATCCCTTATTCTAATATATCCCGCTTTCGACATAGCTTCACACTTAATTACCCTCTCCCCATTTTTAAAATACGGGCTCGAGAGGAAGGGCAGTCGTAGCACTGACCCTCTCGTTCCGCACTCTGGTACAGTCCAGGATGAAACCTGATACCACGCACTGAGTACTTCCTGGAAAAACCGTGGCAAGTGTTTAAATGAATCCGGGTTATTGATCTGGTACAGGTTGTCCTCGTTGTAGAGTCCAAAACTGCACAGATATTGTTTGAAGTGGTTTTTCCAAACTACGTTCCGGTTCTGGTCCATAAATTTGCCTATCAATTTGACTCTTAGTGCTACTTTTTTTGTAAGTAAATCAATCAAAGCTAGCCCCCCCTGATCTTTAGCCCCTATTATTGTTTTGTGAGCTATACTCGCTGCTTTGTTTTTCCAAATAAAGTCCCTAATGGTCTTTGAAATCTCCTTAAAGGCCCAGTCCGGAAGCGTACAAGTACTCAGCGCATGATTCACTTTGGACAACACGAGAGCATTTGTTACGGCTACCCTTCCTCTCAACAATAGACCCCTCGCTTTCCACAAATTCAATGTTTTTTTAATTTTACCCACCACCTCTTTCCATGTTACATCATCACATTCATTCTCATTTTTCCCCATATTCACTCCCAACACTTTTCTTCTCTCACACACCGTTTTAAATCCCCACTTATTAACTAGATTGGATTCCTTACCTAGTAACATAATTTCTGACTTATTTTCATTTACTTTTGCCCCAGATGCTCTTTCATAAGTTTGTACATGTTTTAATATCAATTCTATATCCTCCTCTCCTTTTACCATTATATTCACGTCATCTGCATACTGTATTATTTTTACGTTTTCCTTACCTATACCTTTTATGTTTACGTCTTCCGATATCAGTGCTGCCAGCGGCTCTGCTACCAAGCTGTACAACAGCGCTGACATCGGACATCCTTGTCTCACTGACCTTGATATTTTAAAAGAATCAGTTAGTTCCCCGTTACATTTTATCTTGCTTTCCGCTCCTGTATACAACATATTTATCCATTCTCTCATTCTCTCCCCGAATCCAAACTTCTCTAACACCTTCCCCATGAACCCGTGATCTACTCTGTCAAAAGCTTTATTTAAATCAATCCCTAGCCATATTCCCCCCTCCCCTTCCATATCCCTGACCGTCTGTTTTATTGAAATGATTGAGTCTGCTATGTCTCTGTTTGGTATACTGTATGATTGTGTTTGTTCTATGATTGTTCCTATTACCTCCCTGATTCTATTGGCTATTGTTTTCGCTATGATTTTGTAGTCTGTGTTGAGTAGGCTGATTGGTCTGTAGTTGTCCAGATTTTTATTGTCCCCCTTGTTTTTGTAAAAAATAGTAACCACCCCTTCCCCTAAACTTTTTGGTATATGTTTCACTTTTTCCATATATTTACTCAATTTGTTCACCAAGGGCACCAGCTGCTCTTTGAAAGCTTGGTAGAATTCCGCAGTTAGGCCATCGCTCCCAGGACTTTTGTTTTTGTTTAACCCCTCTAAAGCACTTCTGATTTCTCCCTCTGTAAACTCACAATCACACCACATTTTATCGTCCTCGCTTAGTTTTTTCTTTAAGGCACCCAAAGCTCTGTTCACACTCACGCTATCACACTCCTGTCTCGAAAACAGGCTTTCATAATAGCCCTTTACTATTTCTAAAATTCCCTTTTTATCTGTCACACTTTTACCTGCTTCATTTAATAATTCGTTTATTTCTGTTCTTTTTTGTTTTTGTTTTTCCAGACCTAAAAAAAAGGCTGTACTCCTCTCCCCCTCATACATATATTGTATTTTACTCCTAATGGCTGCACCCCTACTCTTTTTAAGTTCAATCACTCCCAACTGTTCTTTTAAATGTATGTATTTTTCGACATCTACATTATCTACACTGTCAAGCGATGCTATTTCCTCACTTAGTTGTTTTCTCAAATTCTCTTCCTTTCTATTTTCTCTCCACTTTTTCTCTTTACTATAATTGATACACTTTTTTTAAATTCTGACTTTTACACTATCCCACCACACATTCATATCTTCACTCTCATTCCACTCATATCCCACATCATTCAACAATCTTTCCATACTTTTCACAAACATTCCATCATCCAGCAAGCTTGCATTAAAGCACCATATCCCTCCTTTACGTACATTCGTTTCTTTTCTAAACGTGATTTCTATTCCAGCGTGATCGCTCCACATATTAGTTTTATATTCAACTTCTTTAATCCACCTCACTACCTCGCATGTCACCAAAGCATAATCTATTCTAGATTGTTTTAATCTATTTAGTACAATTTGTCTCCTGGAGAACACCCTCTCCCATGGATGTAGCAATCTCCAAATATCAATGCATTGTTTCGTTATCATTATATCTTTAAGTGTCCCCCTGCTTACATCCCCCTTAAACACATTATTTTTTGACACATCGGTGGGTGTCATCGCCACATTAAAGTCACCGATTATTATACAATTCCTTTCCCACCATTTGCTTATTGCAATGAAGAACGTTTTCCTTTCTTTTTCTCCATTCGGTGCATATATATTTATGATTCTTATATTTTTCGTTTCATACACACAGTCTATTACTATTATTCTTCCTTCTTTGTCTCCATAAACCAAATTTACCCCTGTTACCCGACCCGTTTTGACTAAAACCGCCACTCCTCTCGCCCTCGACGTGCCATTGGAGCAGAAAATATGGCCCACAAAGTCTTTTTTTATGTCTTCCACCAGGGAATCATCCCACCTGGTCTCCTGCAGGCACAAAACGTCATTCTGCAAGGAAAGAATCGAATGTCTTTTTTCTTTGTTCCTTAGTCCATTCACGTTAATCGAAAATAAATTAAAGGCCATTATCATAAAAATAAAAACAAAAAAAAACGTATTTACAGGGGTTATTGTCAGTCATTATTTGTCTTTACATTTAAATTTTTTCACCAACTTTTTTCGTTGTCCAAGACTTAGTCTTTTTTGCGCACTCGCCAGTTCACCCACATCCATTTCGCTGTCCGTTTCATTGGGACTGGTGCTTTTACCCGTATTATTTAGCGTGATTTTTCTCCCTCCCGCCTGTCCAACACCACTCTCAGGCATCTCCCTCCCCTCTGTGCTCATGCTTACCCCCGGGTCTTCTGCCACGTCCCTTCCGTCTCCTTTTTTCCCTCTCTCGCTCGTTTTTCGCTGCTTCTGCTGTCCTCCCTCTCCAGCCAGCTCCGGCGTCTCCAGCTCGCACTCTGACGCCCGTTCTCCTCCGCTCTCTCTGCTCTGCTCCATTTCTCCGTCACTGTTCTCGTCTTCTCTGATCTCCTTCCTGCTTGCTCCGATCACCTCCTTCTCCTCCGCCTCCTCCTCGTACACCTCCTCCGCCTCGTCTTCATCCTCGTACACCTCCTCCACCTCGTTCTTGCTCTCCTCTCCGTTTTCACACTCACATTCATTTTCTCTTTTTTTACAGTTTGTGCATTTTGTGCTGTTCGCGCTGCATTCTCGCGCAAAGTGTCCCTGCACCCCACAGTTGTGGCACATAAATTCTGGACACTCTCTCAGGATGTGTCCCGGCTGGATGCACATCCTGCACACTTTTTGTTGTCTATCATGTATTACTCTAAAATATTCGCTCCCCATCACAGTGTTAAACTTTGTGGAGTAAGGGAGTGACTGTACCTGGTCATTAAATCTGACCCGGACAAACCTCGTTCCGTCAGCTATCATTGTTCCAGGCCACATTCTGCGTTTTATTGGTGATGTCGGTTTCACTCCCCATCCCGTCAGCTTCCAAACTATTTCTTCATCTGTGATATACGCTGGCAGGTTTAAAAAAGACACCACCAGCTCATCATTATTTAGTTCTCTCGCCACGACTCTGGTCTCTCCGATCTTAAATCCATCCAGCAGCCTTTCCTTTCCTTTAATGTTGCTCACCGTCACCTCCAGTTTTTCAGGTCCCAGGGTTCTGCACGCCAGCAGGCCCCCACATATCATTTTTATGTTGCTCATGACGTGATTTAGAGGAACTTTGTCTCCTACCATTTCAATGTTTAGTGTTAGTTTTCTCTCAAAAGACACTTTTGCTTCTTCTTTTTCTGCTCTCTCGCCACCTCTCCCATTCTCTGCATGCGGAGCAATCAGCCCGCCGCTCCTCTCTCTTCCTCTCTCTCCGTCATCCATTCCGTTCCCTGTTTCATTTGCCGTTTTCATCGGTCCTTTTTGTCCGTCGTTCTTCTCGTTGTCGTTAAATCCATTCGTTTGTTTCAGTGCCATGTTTGTTTGTTCACGTTGTTGTCCGTTCTCTTTTCCTTTTTCCATCTCTCCAGTCCGTGGTCCTGTCATCTTTGTGATCCGTCCGTGTGAGTTTGCTCGCGACATACGAGCAAACATTCACAAAAAACAAAAATTCTTCACAAAATTGTGGAAAAAAAAAAAGGAAAAAAGGTGAAAAGAAAAACGATCCCCCTAACAGTCAGTGACTGCTGGGGGACATTCACTCACAATCTGAGGTATTCAAATAAATCCAAAGCGCGTCCAAAAAACAAACAAATTAGTCCAGCTGTCCTGCTCAGTAATGACACGTCAGCTCTCCTTCAGCACCACACGAGCTCTGACAGCAAAAGGGGCGTGTTCAGGGTGGTATGGCCGTAAGCCATTATTGTGTGCAGAAAGGGGCCTTTTAAAGATGTCATGCCCTTGATTCTGGCTGAATTTGTGGACATGTGAATATGTCTCTATATGATAAAAAAAAAAATATATGATCAAATAAATGAAAAAGCTTACAGCACCTGGTATTCCCAGGCGGTCTCCCATCCAAGTACTAACCAGGCCCGACCCTGTTTAGCTTCCGAGATTCGACGAGTTCAGGGTGGTATGGACGTAAGACATTATTGTGTGCAGA
>NC_083635.1:57500-62500 GCF_963584025.1 Labrus mixtus | reverse complement strand
AAAATATGAAAAAGCTTACAACACCTGGTATTCCCAGGCGATCTCCCATCCAAGTACTAACCAGGCCCGACCCTGCTTTGCTTCCGAGATCGGACGAGTTCAGGGTGGTATGGCCGTAAGCCATTATTGTGTGCAGAAAGGGGCCTTTTAAAGATGTCATGCCCTTGATTCTGGCTGAATTTTTGCACATGTGAATATGTCTCTATATGATAAAAAAAAAAACATATGATCAAAAAAATGAAAAAGCTTACAGCACCTGGTATTCCCAGGCGGTCTCCCATCCAAGTACTAACCAGGCCCGACCCTTCTTTGCTTCCGAGATCGGACGAGTTCAGGGTGGTATGGCCGTAAGCCATTATTGTGTGCAGAAAGGGGCCTTTTAAAGATGTCATGCCCTTGATTCTGGCTGAATTTTTGGACATGTGAATATGTCTCTATATGATAAAAAAAAAACACATGATCAAAAAAATGAAAAAGCTTACATCACCTGGTATTCCCAGGCGGTCTCCCATCCAAGTACTAACCAGGCCCGACCCTGCTTAGCTTCCAAGATCGGACGAGATCGGGCGTGTTCAGGGTGGTATGGCCATAAGCCATTATTGTGTGCAGAAAGGGGCCTTTTAAAGATGTCATGCCCTTGATTCTGGCTGAATTTTTGGACATGTGAATATGTCTCTATATGATAAAAAAAAACATATGATCAAAAAAAATGCAAAAGCTTACAGCACCTGGTATTCCCAGGCGGTCTCTCATCCAAGTACTAACCAGGCCCGACCCTGCTTAGCTTCCGAGATCGGATGAGTTCAGGGTGGTATGGCCGTAAGCCATTATTGTGTACAGAAAGGGGCCTTTTAAAGATGTCATGCCCTTGATTCTGGCTGAATTTTTGGACATGTGAATATGTCTCTATATGATAAAAAAAAAAACATATGATCAAAAAAATGAAAAAGCTTACAGCACCTGGTATTCCCAGGCGGTCTCCAATCCAAGTACTAACCAGGCCCGACCCTGCTTAGCTTCCGAGATCGGACGAGATCGGGCGTGTTCAGGGTGGTATGGCTGTAAGCCATTGTTGTGTGCAGAAAGGGGCCTTTTAAAGATGTCATGCCCTTGATTCTGGCTGAATTTTTGGACATGTGAATATGTCTCTATATGATAAAAAAAAACGTATGATCAAAAAAAATGCAAAAGCTTACAGCACCTGGTATTCCCAGGCGGTCTCTCATCCAAGTACTAACCAGGCCCGACCCTGCTTAGCTTCCGAGATCGGACGAGTTCACGGTGGTATGGCCGTAAGCCATTATTGTGTGCAGACAGGGGCATTTTAAAGATTTCATGCCCTTGATTCTGGCTGAATTTTTGGACATGTGAATATGTCTCTATATGATAAAAAAAAACATCATCAAAAATATGAAAAAGCTTACAACACCTGGTATTCCCAGGCGGTCTCCCATCCAAGTACTAACCAGGCCCGACCCTTCTTTGCTTCCAAGATCGGACGAGTTCAGGGTGGTATGGCCGTAAGCCATTATTGTGTGCAGAAAGGGGCCTTTTAAAGATGTCATGCCCTTGATTCTGGCTGAATTTTTGGACATGTGAATATGTCTCTCTATGATAAAAAAAAAACATATGATCAAAAAAATGAAAAAGCTTACAGCACCTGGTATTCCCAGGCGGTCTCCCATCCAAGTACTAACCAGGCCCGACCCTGCTTAGCTTCCGAGATCGGGCGTGTTCAGGGTGGTATGGCCATAAGCCATTATTGCGTGCAGACAGGGGCCTTTTAAAGATGTCATGCCCTTGATTGTTGTAGGTGACTTCAATATCCATGTGGATGTTGAAAATGATAGCCTGAGCACAGCTTTCATGTCACTATTAGACTCTATTGGTTTCACCCAGGGTGTAAACGAACCTACTCATCATTTTAACCACACCCTGGATCTTGTTTTAGCTTACGGAATTGAAATCCATAACCTTACAGTTTTCCTAGAAAATCCTCTGCTATCAGACCATTTTTTTATTACATTTGATTTTGTCCTACTAGAATTACCTCTGCCTGGAAGAGGTGTGCTTTCTAGAAGTTTGTCGGATAGTGCTGTGGCTAGATTTAAGGAAGCTATTTCAGCTGTTTTTGATTCAGTACCGTGTTTCAACCCAGTTGGAAACTCTTACGATAGCTTTAGTCCCTCTCAGCTAGATCAGTTTGTTGATAGTGCAGTGGATTCACTGAGAGTTACTCTGGATTCGATTGCTCCCCTGAAACAGAAGGTTGTCAAGCGGCGGAGAGTGGCTCCATGGTTCAACTCAGAAACCCGTACTCTGAAACAATCATCACGGAATTTTGAAAGAATATGGCGTTCGACCAAAACGGTAGAATCTCGTTTTTTCTGGCAGGATAGTCATAGAAGATATATGAAGGCTCTACGTCACGCCCGAGCTGCCTACTACTCCTCTCTAATCGAGGAAAACAAAGGCAATCCTAGATACCTTTTCAGCACTGTAGCCAGGCTGACAGAGAGTCATGGCTCCATTGAGCCTTGTATTCCTCTAGCCCTCAGCAGTAATGATTTCCTTAGCTTTTTCAACAACAAAGTTCTAGACATCAGAGACAAAATTGGTAACCTCCTGCCCTTACCTGGTGCAGATACGTCTGTTACGGCAGAGACAGTTCCAGGACCAGATATTAGTCTCGACTGTTTTTCTCCAATCGACCTTTCAGAGCTACATTCCATTTTTTCTGCATCGAAACCGTCAACCTGTATTTTGGACCCAATCCCAACCAAGCTGTTTAAGGAAGTCTTTCCCTTAGTTAGCAACTCCATATTAGATATGATCAATATGTCTTTACTGGCAGGCTATGTACCACAGACATTTAAAGTAGCGGTAATCAAACCTCTACTTAAAAAGCCTACTCTGGACTCAGGAACTCTGGCTAACTACAGACCTATATCCAACCTTCCTTTTATCTCGAAGATCCTGGAGAAGGTGGTAGCTAAACAGCTGTGTGACTTTCTCCATGACAACAGTTTATTTGAAGAGTTCCAGTCAGGATTTAGAGTCCACCATAGCACTGAGACTGCACTAGTTAGAGTTACAAACGATCTACTTCTAGCCTCAGACAGGGGACTTCTGTCTGTGCTCGTCTTGTTAGATCTTAGTGCTGCTTTTGACACCATTGACCATCGGATCCTGTTGTACAGACTGGAGCATTTGCTTGGAATTACAGGGACTGCTTTAAGTTGGTTTGAATCCTACTTATCAGACCGATCTCAGTTTGTACATGTTAATGATGAGTCCTCTATGCACACTAAAGTTTGCCATGGAGTCCCACAAGGTTCAGTGCTTGGACCAATTCTTTTTACATTATATATGCTTCCTCTGGGAAATATTATGAGGAAACACTCCATACAGTTTCATTGTTATGCAGATGATACTCAGCTTTATGTATCAATGAAGCCCGATGGTACCAGTCAGTTATGTCAGCTAGAAACATGCCTTAAGGACGTTAGGACCTGGATGACCAGAAATTTTTTGCTACTTAACTCAGACAAGACTGAAGTTATTGTGCTAGGCCCTAAGAACCTCAGAGAGACTTTTTCTAGTGATGTGACTGTCCTTAATGACATCAGCCTGGCATCTAGCACCACTGTTAGGAATCTAGGAGTTATTTTTGATCAAGATATGTCTTTTAGCTCTCACATCAGTCAAGTTTCAAGAACAGCCTACTTTCACCTTCGTAATATATCCAAGATCAGGAATATCCTGTCGCAAAGTGATGCAGAAAAACTAGTTCATGCATTTGTTACCTCCAGACTGGATTATTGTAACTCTCTTTTGTCAGGGTGCTCTGGCAAATCTCTAAAGACTCTTCAACGGGTCCAGAATGCTGCAGCTCGTGTACTGACCAGAACCAGGAAATGGGACCACATTACTCCTGTCCTGGCTTCTCTGCACTGGCTCCCTATACAGTCTAGAATAGAATTCAAGATCCTTCTTCTCACCTACAAAGCTCTAAATGGCCAGGCACCATCTTATCTTAAGGAGCTACTAGTGCCGTACTGTCCCTTGAGAGCGTTGCGGTCCCGGAGTGCAGGCCTGCTGGTGGTACCTACAGTCTCCAAGTGTACTATGGGGGGTAAAGCCTTCAGTTATCGGGCTCCTCTCCTCTGGAACCGCCTTCCAGCCGGGGTCCGGGAGGCAGACACAGTCTGTATTTTTAAGATTAGACTTAAAACTTTCCTTTTAGATAAATCTTATAGTTAGGGCTGGTGCTGGTGTAGACCAGCTCTTAGTTATGCTGCTATAGGCTTAGACTACCGGGGGAACTGGCACCTTGAGCTCCTCTCTCTCTCTCTCTCTCTCTCTCTCTGCATATACAGTACATCATATTACTGCATGTATCTATCTATAAATCTCAGTCACTAACCACCTACTTTCCTGGGAGCTCTTGAGCTCCCCTAGGCTCCTCAAGATCATCGGTTGACGGCTTGCCAGAACAACCCCCACCCCACCACTACCCCCTCCCCACCGGATCGTGGGTTGGCGGCCTGCCAGAACAACCCCCCACACCCCCTCCCCTCCCCACCGGATTGCTGATGGACGGTCTACCTCCCCCCACCCCCTTGCTCTCTATCCCTCTTCCTGCATCTTATCCCATCTCTCCCCCTATCCCTTTCCAAGCCCGGCGCAGTCTAGGCCTGTGAAGACTGTTTCGTCATGAGCCGGGGATCCGGCCGAAGATTTCTGCCTTTTAATAAGGCAGTTTTTTCTTACCACTGTAACTTTTGCTGCTTTGCTAAAGTGGTCATGATGGATAGGCCGGATCTTTGTAACATAGCAATAAGTAAGGTCCTTTACCTGCTTTTTGTAACATAACAATGAGTAAGGTCTTTTACCTGCTCTTTTGTAATGTTAACAGACAATGAGTAAGGTATTTTACCTGCTTCTTGTAAAGTGTCTCGAGATAACACTTGTTATGAGTTGACGCTATACAAATAAAA
>NC_083635.1:12500-17500 GCF_963584025.1 Labrus mixtus | reverse complement strand
CCCTAAAAACAATAAAAACATAGCATCAGGAAAAAAAACTCAAACCACCCCTGATACCCCCAACTCATGACAACTCTTCTGAGTCCCTCCCCCAAAGCAAACACCCCTCTGAAATCAAACCACAAAAACATACAAAAACCCCACAGTATTCTCAAAAAACCACTGAGAAAAAAAACCCCACCAAATCAAATCACCCATTTTCCCCATGACCAAAAAAGAAGCCCTCGTACCAAAAAACAAAAACAAAATAATTTAGACATCCCACATAATTCCCTCCTCATTTACTCTACACACATTCGCACCTTCCACAAACATTCTCACAAACTCACTCTCATTCGCTATGTACAACAATTTAAGATGTGCTTTCCATTCATTCACAAACATTCTCCACACATTCATTTTCTTACTTTCATACAGTGCATAATTCCTTCTGTTAAAAACCGCTTTTCTTGCAAAAGCCAAAATTATATTCATTACATTGTGATTTTTTTGTTTTGTTCCCACCCCCAACAACACCGACAATTCCCACCCCCTTTCATTCCAACACTCATTCTTACTGCATTTCCCCAACATTTCTCTTATTTTTCCCCAAAAATAAACCAATTCCCCACACGTAACAAACAAATGTATTAAATCCTCATCCGTACTTTCACATACACAACACTTTCTTTCATACCTCTCCTTATGGATCTGATGCAGGACGATGCAGGTGAAGATCCTCCTGTGCCTCAGTTTGAAATCTAGGTCAAATATTGCATGTGGTGTATGCGGAATGTTAATGTTCTTCCATATCATGTTGCTTGTTATGTCCGGGTATGTGTCTGTCCATTTTACTTCGGATGTGGGTTTCTGTATTCTATGTGTGATTGCGCACCTATACCAAATTTTTGTAGTGACATCTGTAATGTTGTGTTTCTTCTCCCCTAGGCACAGGGAGATCCCCCCCACATCGTCCTGCATCACTCCCTCCTTCTCTTTGATTAATTTTTCCCATTCGCTCGACAAAGACAATTTTACATTTGCAAACACTCTCTCAATCACATCCTTTCTGCACACACACCCTTTATTTTTTAAACCCCTCACCACCATTTGTAAATCAAAATCCCCCCCACAGTTCAGTAAATCCCTTATTCTAATATATCCCGCTTTCGACATAGCTTCACACTTAATTACCCTCTCCCCATTTTTAAAATACGGGCTCGAGAGGAAGGGCAGTCGTAGCACTGACCCTCTCGTTCCGCACTCTGGTACAGTCCAGGATGAAACCTGATACCACGCACTGAGTACTTCCTGGAAAAACCGTGGCAAGTGTTTAAATGAATCCGGGTTATTGATCTGGTACAGGTTGTCCTCGTTGTAGAGTCCAAAACTGCACAGATATTGTTTGAAGTGGTTTTTCCAAACTACGTTCCGGTTCTGGTCCATAAATTTGCCTATCAATTTGACTCTTAGTGCTACTTTTTTTGTAAGTAAATCAATCAAAGCTAGCCCCCCCTGATCTTTAGCCCCTATTATTGTTTTGTGAGCTATACTCGCTGCTTTGTTTTTCCAAATAAAGTCCCTAATGGTCTTTGAAATCTCCTTAAAGGCCCAGTCCGGAAGCGTACAAGTACTCAGCGCATGATTCACTTTGGACAACACGAGAGCATTTGTTACGGCTACCCTTCCTCTCAACAATAGACCCCTCGCTTTCCACAAATTCAATGTTTTTTTAATTTTACCCACCACCTCTTTCCATGTTACATCATCACATTCATTCTCATTTTTCCCCATATTCACTCCCAACACTTTTCTTCTCTCACACACCGTTTTAAATCCCCACTTATTAACTAGATTGGATTCCTTACCTAGTAACATAATTTCTGACTTATTTTCATTTACTTTTGCCCCAGATGCTCTTTCATAAGTTTGTACATGTTTTAATATCAATTCTATATCCTCCTCTCCTTTTACCATTATATTCACGTCATCTGCATACTGTATTATTTTTACGTTTTCCTTACCTATACCTTTTATGTTTACGTCTTCCGATATCAGTGCTGCCAGCGGCTCTGCTACCAAGCTGTACAACAGCGCTGACATCGGACATCCTTGTCTCACTGACCTTGATATTTTAAAAGAATCAGTTAGTTCCCCGTTACATTTTATCTTGCTTTCCGCTCCTGTATACAACATATTTATCCATTCTCTCATTCTCTCCCCGAATCCAAACTTCTCTAACACCTTCCCCATGAACCCGTGATCTACTCTGTCAAAAGCTTTATTTAAATCAATCCCTAGCCATATTCCCCCCTCCCCTTCCATATCCCTGACCGTCTGTTTTATTGAAATGATTGAGTCTGCTATGTCTCTGTTTGGTATACTGTATGATTGTGTTTGTTCTATGATTGTTCCTATTACCTCCCTGATTCTATTGGCTATTGTTTTCGCTATGATTTTGTAGTCTGTGTTGAGTAGGCTGATTGGTCTGTAGTTGTCCAGATTTTTATTGTCCCCCTTGTTTTTGTAAAAAATAGTAACCACCCCTTCCCCTAAACTTTTTGGTATATGTTTCACTTTTTCCATGTATTTACTCAATTTGTTCACCAAGGGCACCAGCTGCTCTTTGAAAGCTTGGTAGAATTCCGCAGTTAGGCCATCGCTCCCAGGACTTTTGTTTTTGTTTAACCCCTCTAAAGCACTTCTGATTTCTCCTTCTGTAAACTCACAATCACACCACATTTTATCGTCCTCGCTTAGTTTTTTCTTTAAGGCACCCAAAGCTCTGTTCACACTCACGCTATCACACTCCTGTCTCGAAAACAGGCTTTCATAATAGCCCTTTACTATTTCTAAAATTCCCTTTTTATCTGTCACACTTTTACCTGCTTCATTTAATAATTCGTTTATTTCTGTTCTTTTTTGTTTTTGTTTTTCCAGACCTAAAAAAAAGGCTGTACTCCTCTCCCCCTCATACATATATTGTATTTTACTCCTAATGGCTGCACCCCTACTCTTTTTAAGTTCAATCACTCCCAACTGTTCTTTTAAATGTATGTATTTTTCGACATCTACATTATCTACACTGTCAAGCGATGCTATTTCCTCACTTAGTTGTTTTCTCAAATTCTCTTCCTTTCTATTTTCTCTCCACTTTTTCTCTTTACTATAATTGATACACTTTTTTTTAATTCTGACTTTTACACTATCCCACCACACATTCATATCTTCACTCTCATTCCACTCATATCCCACATCATTCAACAATCTTTCCATACTTTTCACAAACATTCCATCATCCAGCAAGCTTGCATTAAAGCACCATATCCCTCCTTTATGTACATTCGTTTCTTTTCTAAACGTGATTTCTATTCCAGCGTGATCGCTCCACATATTAGTTTTATATTCAACTTCTTTAATCCACCTCACTACCTCGCATGTCACCAAAGCATAATCTATTCTAGATTGTTTTAATCTATTCAGTACAATTTGTCTCCTGGAGAACACCCTCTCCCATGGATGTAGCAATCTCCAAATATCAATGCATTGTTTCGTTATCATTATATCTTTAAGTGTCCCCCTGCTCACATCCCCCTTAAACACATTATTTTTTGACACATCGGTGGGTGTCATCGCCACATTAAAGTCACCGATTATTATACAATTCCTTTCCCACCATTTGCTTATTGCAATGAAGAATGTTTTCCTTTCTTTTTCTCCATTCGGTGCATATATATTTATGATTCTTATATTTTTCGTTTCATACACACAGTCTATTACTATTATTCTTCCTTCTTTGTCTCCATAAACCAAATTTACCCCTGTTACCCGACCCGTTTTGACTAAAACCGCCACTCCTCTCGCCCTCGACGTGCCATTGGAGCAGAAAATATGGCCCACAAAGTCTTTTTTTATGTCTTCCACCAGGGAATCATCCCACCTGGTCTCCTGCAGGCACAAAACGTCATTCTGCAAGGAAAGAATCGCATGTCTTTTTTCTTTGTTCCTTAGTCCATTCACGTTTATCGAAAATAAATTAAAGGCCATTATCATAAAAATAAAAACAAAAAAAACGGATTTACAGGGGTTATTGTCAGTCATTATTTGTCCTTACATTTCAATTTTTTCACCAACTTTTTTCGTTGTCCAAGACTTAGTCTTTTTTGCGCACTCGCCAGTTCACTCACATCCATTTCGCTGTCCGTTTCATTGGGACTGGTGCTTTTACCCGTATTATTTAGCGTGATTTTTCTCCCTCCCGCCTGTCCAACACCACTCTCAGGCATCTCCCTCCCCTCTGTGCTCATGCTTACCCCCGGGTCTTCTGCCACGTCCCTTCCGTCTCCTTTTTTCCCTCTCTCGCTCGTTTTTCGCTGCTTCTGCTGTCCTCCCTCTCCAGCCAGCTCCGGCGTCTCCAGCTTGCACTCTGACACCCGTTCTCCTCCGCTCTCTCCGCTCTGCTCCATTTCTCCGTCACTGTTCTCGTCTTCTCTGATCTCCTTCCTGCTTGCTCCGATCACCTCCTTCTCCTCCGCCTCCTCCTCGTACACCTCCTCCGCCTCGTCTTCATCCTCGTACACCTCCTCCACCTCGTTCTTGCTTTCCTCTCCGTTCTCACACTCACATTCATTTTCTCTTTTTTTACAGTTTGTGCATTTTGTGCTGTTCGCGCTGCACTCTCGCGCAAAGTGTCCCTGCACCCCACAGTTGTGGCACATAAATTCTGCACACTCTCTCAGGATGTGTCCCGGCTGGATGCACATCCTGCACACTTTTTGTTGTCTATCATGTATTACTCTAAAGTATTTGTTCCCCATCACAGTGTTAAACTTTGTGGAGTAAGGGAGTGACTGTACCTGGTCATTAAATCTGACCCGGACAAACCTTGTTCCGTCAGCTATCATTGTTCCAGGCCACATTCTGCGTTTTATTGGTGATGTCGGTTTCACTCCCCATCCCGTCAGCTTCCAAACTATTTCTTCATCTGTGATATACGCTGGCAGGTTTAAAAAAGACACCAC
>NC_083635.1:2500-7500 GCF_963584025.1 Labrus mixtus | reverse complement strand
AAAACATACAAAAACCCCAAAGTATTCTCAAAAAACCACTAAGAAAAAAAAAAACCCAAATCAAATCACCCATTTTCCCCATGACCAAAAAAGAAGCCCTCGTACCAAAAAACCCAAAAACAAAATAATTTAGACATCCCACATAATTCCCTCCTCGTTTACTCTACACACATTCGCACCTTCCACAAACATTCTCACAAACTCACTCTCATTCGCTATGTACAGCAATTTAAGATGTGCTTTCCATTCATTCACAAACATTCTCCACACATTCATTTTCTTACTTTCATACAGTGCATAATTCCTCCTGTTAAAAAACGCTTTTCTTGCAAAAGCTAAAATTATATTCATTACATTGTGATTTTTTTGTTTTGTTCCCACCCCCAACAACACCGACAATTCCCACCCCCTTTCATTCCAACACTCATTCTTACTGCATTTCCCCAACATTTCTCTTATTTTTCCCCAAAAATAAACCAATTCCCCACACGTAACAAACAAATGTATTAAATCCTCATCCGTACTTTCACATACACAGCACTTTCTTTCATACCTCTCCTTATGGATCTGATGCAGGACGATGCAGGTGAAGATCCTCCTGTGCCTCAGTTTGAAATCTAGGTCAAATATTGCATGTGGTGTATGCGGAATGTTAATGTTCTTCCATATCATGTTGCTTGTTATGTCCGGGTATGTGTCTGTCCATTTTACTTCGGATGTGGGTTTCTGTATTCTATGTGTGATTGCGCATCTATACCAAATTTTTGTAGTGACATCTATAATGTTGTGTTTCTTCTCCCCTAGGCACAGGGAGATCCCCCCCACATCGTCCCGCATCACTCCCTCCTTCTCTTTGATTAATTTTTCCCATTCGCTCGACAAAGACAATTTTACATTTGCAAACACTCCCTCAATCACATCCTTTCTGCACACACACCCTTTATTTTTTAAACCCCTCACCACCATTTGTAAATCAAAATCCCCCCCACAGTTCAGTAAATCCCTTATTCTAATATATCCCGCTTTCGACATAGCTTCACACTTAATTACCCTCTCCCCATTTTTAAAATACGGGCTCGAGAGGAAGGGCAGTCGTAGCACTGACCCTCTCTTTCCGCACTCTGGTACAGTCCAGGATGAAACCTGATACCACGCACTGAGTACTTCCTGGAAAAACCGTGGCAAGTGTTTAAATGAATCCGGGTTATTGATCTGGTACAGGTTGTCCTCGTTGTAGAGTCCAAAACTGCACAGATATTGTTTGAAGTGGTTTTTCCAAACTACGTTCCGGTTCTGGTCCATAAATTTGCCTATCAATTTGACTCTTAGTGCTACTTTTTTTGTAAGTAAATCAATCAAAGCTAGCCCCCCCTGATCTTTAGCCCCTATTATTGTTTTGTGAGCTATACTCGCTGCTTTGTTTTTCCAAATAAAGTCCCTAATGGTCTTTGAAATCTCCTTAAAGGCCCAGTCCGGAAGCGTACAAGTACTCAGCGCATGATTCACTTTGGACAACACGAGAGCATTTGTTACGGCTACCCTTCCTCTCAACAATAGACCCCTCGCTTTCCACAAATTCAATGTTTTTTTAATTTTACCCACCACCTCTTTCCATGTTACATCATCACATTCATTCTCATTTTTCCCCATATTCACTCCCAACACTTTTCTTCTCTCACACACCGTTTTAAATCCCCACTTATTAACTAGATTGGATTCCTTACCTAGTAACATAATTTCTGACTTATTTTCATTTACTTTTGCCCCAGATGCTCTTTCATAAGTTTGTACATGTTTTAATATCAATTCTATATCCTCCTCTCCTTTTACCATTATATTCACGTCATCTGCATACTGTATTATTTTTACGTTTTCCTTACCTATACCTTTTATGTTTACGTCTTCCGATATCAGTGCTGCCAGCGGCTCTGCTACCAAGCTGTACAACAGCGCTGACATCGGACATCCTTGTCTCACTGACCTTGATATTTTAAAAGAATCAGTTAGTTCCCCGTTACATTTTATCTTGCTTTCCGCTCCTGTATACAACATATTTATCCATTCTCTCATTCTCTCCCCGAATCCAAACTTCTCTAACACCTTCCCCATGAACCCGTGATCTACTCTGTCAAAAGCTTTATTTAAATCAATCCCTAGCCATATTCCCCCCTCCCCTTCCATATCCCTGACCGTCTGTTTTATTGAAATGATTGAGTCTGCTATGTCTCTGTTTGGTATACTGTATGATTGTGTTTGTTCTATGATTGTTCCTATTACCTCCCTGATTCTATTGGCTATTGTTTTCGCTATGATTTTGTAGTCTGTGTTGAGTAGGCTGATTGGTCTGTAGTTGTCCAGATTTTTATTGTCCCCCTTGTTTTTGTAAAAAATAGTAACCACCCCTTCCCCTAAACTTTTTGGTATATGTTTCACTTTTTCCATATATTTACTCAATTTGTTCACCAAGGGCACCAGCTGCTCTTTGAAAGCTTGGTAGAATTCCGCAGTTAGGCCATCGCTCCCAGGACTTTTGTTTTTGTTTAACCCCTCTAAAGCACTTCTGATTTCTCCCTCTGTAAACTCACAATCACACCACATTTTATCGTCCTCGCTTAGTTTTTTCTTTAAGGCACCCAAAGCTCTGTTCACACTCACGCTATCACACTCCTGTCTCGAAAACAGGCTTTCATAATAGCCCTTTACTATTTCTAAAATTCCCTTTTTATCTGTCACACTTTTACCTGCTTCATTTAATAATTCGTTTATTTCTGTTCTTTTTTGTTTTTGTTTTTCCAGACCTAAAAAAAAGGCTGTACTCCTCTCCCCCTCATACATATATTGTATTTTACTCCTAATGGCTGCACCCCTACTCTTTTTAAGTTCAATCACTCCCAACTGTTCTTTTAAATGTATGTATTTTTCGACATCTACATTATCTACACTGTCAAGCGATGTTATTTCCTCACTTAGTTGTTTTCTCAAATTCTCTTCCTTTCTATTTTCTCTCCACTTTTTCTCTTTACTATAATTGATACACTTTTTTTTAATTCTGACTTTTACACTATCCCACCACACATTCATATCTTCACTCTCATTCCACTCATATCCCACATCATTCAACAATCTTTCCATACTTTTCACAAACATTCCATCATCCAGCAAGCTTGCATTAAAGCACCATATCCCTCCTTTACGTACATTTGTTTCTTTTCTAAACGTGATTTCTGTTCCAGCGTGATCGCTCCACATATTAGTTTTATATTCAACTTCTTTAATCCACCTCACTACCTCGCATGTCACCAAAGCATAATCTATTCTAGATTGTTTTAATCTATTTAGTACAATTTGTCTCCTGGAGAACACCCTCTCCCATGGATGTAGCAATCTCCAAATATCAATGCATTGTTTCGTTATCATTAGATCTTTAAGTGTCCCCCTGCTCACATCCCCCTTAAACACATTATTTTTTGACACATCGGTGGGTGTCATCGCCACATTAAAGTCACCTATTATTATACAATTCCTTTCCCACCATTTGCTTATTGCAATGAAGAACGTTTTCCTTTCTTTTTCTCCATTCGGTGCATATATATTTATGATTCTTATATTTTTCGTTTCATACACACAGTCTATTACTATTATTCTTCCTTCTTTGTCTCCATAAACCAAATTTACCCGTTACCCGACCCGTTTTGACTAAAACCGCCACTCCTCTCGCCCTCGACGTGCCATTGGAGCAGAAAATATGGCCCACAAAGTCTTTTTTTATGTCTTCCACCAGGGAATCATCCCACCTGGTCTCCTGCAGGCACAAAACGTCATTCTGCAAGGAAAGAATCGAATGTCTTTTTTCTTTGTTTCTTAGTCCATTCACGTTAATCGAAAATAAATTAAAGGCCATTATCATAAAAATAAAACCAAAAAAAACGGATTTACAGGGGTTATTGTCAGTCATTATTTGTCCTTACATTTCAATTTTTTCACCAACTTTTTTCGTTGTCCAAGACTTAGTCTTTTTTGCGCACTCGCCAGTTCACCCACATCCATTTCGCTGTCCGTTTCATTGGGACTGGTGCTTTTACCCGTATTATTTAGCGTGATTTTTCTCCCTCCCGCCTGTCCAACACCACTCTCAGGCATCTCCCTCCCCTCTGTGCTCATGCTTACCCCCGGGTCTTCTGCCACGTCCCTTCCGTCTCCTTTTTTCCCTCTCTCGCTCGTTTTTCGCTGCTTCTGCTGTCCTCCCTCTCCAGCCAGCTCCGGCGTCTCTAGCTCGCACTCTGACGCCCGTTCTCCTCCGCTCTCTCTGCTCTGCTCCATTTCTCCATCACTGTTCTCGTCTTCTCTGATCTCCTTCCTGCTTGCTCCGATCACCTCCTTCTCCTCCGCCTCCTCCTCGTACACCTCCTCCACCTCGTTCTTGCTCTCCTCTCCGTTCTCACACTCACATTCATTTTCTCTTTTTTTTCAGTTTGTGCATTTTGTGCTGTTTGCGCTGCACTCTCGCGCAAAGTGTCCCTGCACCCCACAGTTGTGGCACATAAATTCTGGACACTCTCTCAGGATGTGTCCCGGCTGGATGCACATCCTGCACACTTTTTGTTGGCTATCATGTATTACTCTAAAGTATTCGTTCCCCATCACAGTGTTAAACTTTGTGGAGTAAGGGAGTGACTGTACCTGGTCATTAAATCTGACCCGGACAAACCTCGTTCCGTCAGCTATCATTGTTCCCGGCCACATTCTGCGTTTTATTGGTGATGTCGGTTTCACTCCCCATCCCGTCAGCTTCCAAACTATTTCTTCATCTGTGATATATACGCTGGCAGGTTTAAAAAAGACACCACCAGCTCATCATTATTTAGTTCTCTCGCCACGACTCTGGTCTCTCCGATCTTAAATCCATCCAGCAGCCTTTCCTTTCCTTTAATGTTGCTCACCGTCACTTCCAGTTTTTCAGGTCCCAGGGTTCTGCACGCCAGCAGGCCCCCACAGATCAT
>NC_083634.1:21670779-21671947 GCF_963584025.1 Labrus mixtus | reverse complement strand
AGGAGAGAGTAGAGGAGGAGGAAGAGGAGGAGAGAGGAGGAGGAGAGAGGAGAGAGGAGGAGGAGAGAGGAGAGAGGAGGAGGAAGAGGAGGAGAGAGGAGGGAGGAGAGAGGAGGAGGAAGAGGAGGAGGAGAGAGGGAGGAGGAGGAGAGAGGAGGAGAGGAGGAGGAGAGGGGAGGAGGAGAGATTTGGAGTCTCTCTCTCAGTTAGAGATCTTCAGTTCTCAGTTTTGAGTCTCATTAATTTTTTATGCAGTTTAAGAGAGTTTGATTAAAATCATCTGGAGACGAGTTCTCGTCATGTCTGGTCTCTAACGGGGGTCTGCTGGTCTCTAACGAGGGAGCTGGTGGTCTCTAACGGGGGAGCTGCTGGTCTCTAACGGGGGTCTGGTGGTCTCTAACGGGGGAGCTGGTGGTCTCTAACGGGGGTCTGGTGGTCTCTAACGGGGGGAGCTGGTGGTCTCTAACGGGGGTCTGGTGGTCTCTAACGGGGGAGCTGGTGGTCTCTAACGGGGGTCTGGTGGTCTCTTACGGGGGGAGCTGGTGGTCTCTAACGGGGGTCTGGTGGTCTCTAACGGGGGAGCTGGTGGTCTCTAACGGGGGTCTGGTGGTCTCTAACGGGGGAGCTGCTGGTCTCTAACGGGGGTCTGGTGGTCTCTTACGGGGGGAGCTGGTGGTCTCTAACGGGGGTCTGGTGGTCTCTTACGGGGGGAGCTGCTGGTCTCTAACGGGGGTCTGGTGGTCTCTTACGGGGGGAGCTGGTGGTCTCTAACGGGGGTCTGGTGGTCTCTTACGGGGGGAGCTGGTGGTCTCTAACGGGGGTCTGGTGGTCTCTTACGGGGGGAGCTGGTGGTCTCTAACGGGGGTCTGGTGGTCTCTTACGGAGGGAGCTGGTGGTCTCTAACGGGGGGAGCTGTAGCTCTGTAGCTATAGAGCATCCCGTGTGTCCCTGCACATTAAAACTCTCTCTACATGAACCAGCGCCGCTCAGGGTGACAGATGGAGACGAGCACCTTCTGGTCGATGAGTCGAAATGTTTGTGGAAACTGTTGATGGGGAGGGGGGGTGGGGAGGGGGGGGAGAGAAGGGGCTTTAACCTTTATGACCCAGACTAACACCTTTAGAGGATCTGCTCAACCATCGACTGAAGAAACATTCAGGTGTTGTAG
>NC_083634.1:21648279-21660779 GCF_963584025.1 Labrus mixtus | reverse complement strand
TGACCCCCTGACCTGTGTTTTACACCATGACCTTTGACCTCTGCTTTACTGCTGCGTTACTTTTTACTGCATGTTTTTTATTTGAGTTTATCGATCAGACGCAGAGCGAGGACGATGAGACACGACCTGTCGGAGGTTAAACTACGAGGAATATCAAACATCTGGAAAAGAGAGACGCCAACAACGCCTTAGACCCTAACCCTGTAGAGTGTGTCAGTCGATACCACGTGTGTGTGGGCGGGGTTAATATCGATGTGTGATGTCATTGGTCACCTGTCGGTGTACATGACGAAGGCGTAGCCGCGGTTCTCCCCGGTGAACTCCATCATCAGTCTGAACTCGTAGATCCTCCCCGCCCTCTCAAACAGCGGCACCAGCTCGTCCTCGTACATGTCTCTGGGAATCTTCCCCACAAACACCTCGCAGCCCCGCGGGGGGGCCGGACCCTCCCAACCTGACGATCCAACAGAGTCTTATATCAGTTTACTGGATCTGAACCCAGACCTGCTTACTGGATCTGATCCCAGACCAGTTTACTGGATCTGATCCCAGACCTGCTTACTGGATCTGAACCCAGACCAGTTTACTGGATCTGATCCCAGACCCGCTTACTGGATCTGATCCCAGACCAGTTTACTGGATCTGATCCCAGACCTGCCTACTGGATCTGAACCCAGACCAGTTTACTGGATCTGATCCCAGACCAGTTTACTGGATCTGATCCCAGACCAGCTTACTGGATCTGATCCCAGACCTGCCTACTGGATCTGAACCCAGACCAGTTTACTGGATCTGATCCCAGACCAGTTTACTGGATCTGATCCCAGACCTGCTTACTGGATCTGAACCCAGACCAGTTTACTGGATCTGATCCCAGACCCGCTTACTGGATCCGATCCCAGACCAGCTTACTGGATCTGATCCCAGACCTGTTTACTGGATCCGATCCCAGACCAGCTTACTGGATCTGAACCCAGACCCGCTTACTGGATCCGATCCCAGACCAGCTTACAGGATCTGATCCCAGACCCGCTTATTGGATCTGATCCCAGACCAGAGAAGTCCATATCATGACTCCTCTGTAACCTCTATAATAAGGATGAGACTACAGAAGACCTTAGTCAGGGCATGTCCCGTCCCAAACCTCATCAAATATAAAATAAGTCTTAAAATGAGTCTCTCTCTCTCTCTCTCTCTCTCTCACACACACACACACACACACACACACACACACACACACACACACACACACACACACACACACACACACACACACACACACACACACACACACACACACACACACACACACAGACCTGGCGGGGGTCCTCCAAACTTCCTCTGGCCGTTCTCCTGCACCATGTCGTAGCCCGTCTTCTCCATCAGGTCCAGCAGGGCCATCTCTTTGGCGCAGGACGCCTTGAACTCGTCCTCGCCCAGCAGAGGACTCACCTTCCCAGAGTCTCCGTTCATGTCCGTGTCCGACTCTCTGTCCCAGTCTGTCCCACAAACAGCACAGTCCAGATTTACTCTTCATCTTTCCCCCAGAACGTTTTTCTAAGTGTCCCGTCTGATAACCCACCTCTGCTTTATGCACTTCATGCACTTTAACTTACGTCAATACTGTTCATTTACAACTCTGTTTTTGCACATTTACATTTAATCTTTCATATTTAATCTTCCTATTTACCGTAAGACTAGTAATTTATTCATTATTTATTTGTTTGTTTATTTAACATGGACATACAGTAACATTGGTGCTGTAACATTTAACCATGCACAAGTTCCAGATACACTGTTCTTAGTGTTTATAGCAAAATGCTAATTTGCAAACACACTTTTAGAAACAACAGAGATAAAGATAAAAAGGGTAAGAAAAAGAAAACAGTTCAGTTATAAATACATCACAGTTATGAATGCAACAGGGATAAAATACAGTTACAGAGAGAAAAATATACGAGCTCATGTGCGTTTAGGTGTGAGAACAATGTTGTTTCTCCTTCAGCCATGATTTAATACCTTTGTTAAAAACATTCAAACTGTGTAGCATTAGTTCAGTGGGTAGACCATTCCATAGATTAGCTCCAATAACAGAGAAGGCTGATTGTCCAAATGAGATTTTTCACATTGGAATGCAACAGTTACCACTTACTGAAGCGCGTGTTGATTCGACTTGAATCCTAATGTCTCGTTACAAATTAATCAAACAGAGAAGGTGCCAGACCATGCAGACATAATGCTTAGTTAAATCCTGGTTGTATATATTCTCATTCTTAGTTTTGATATTTTTAGTGCTTATTTACTTTGTATTTAATATTATTATTATTAATATTATATTGTGTTTAGATTTGCTCATATTGTGTGTTTGATAACCTACTGCTGTAACGCCACAATTTCCCAGTTTGGGATCAAGAAAGTAATTATTTTCTTTTCTATTCTATTCTATTCCATTCTATTCTTTTCTTTTCTTTTCTTTAAACAGTGATGTGCATGTTTAATCAGTGAGCTCTAACCAATCAGAGACAGAGTAGGGAGGGTCATCCCTTCACCATCATTGGACAATAATTATAACAGCATCCTACTGAATACAGCCAATCAATGAATGGTGTGAATCAGAGGAGATTTAGAGGAGGGTCCTCTGGAGAACAATAAGGGGGTTAGGATGACTGTAAACTCCTGAATATAGTTTATCTAATGCAGCTTCTGTATTTAATAAACTTTATAAATAAATAATCTGTACTTCTGTATTTAATAAACTTTATAAATAAATAATCTGTACTTCTGTCTTTAATAAACTTTATAAATAAATACTCTGTACTTCTGTATTTAATAATCTTTATAAATAAATAATCTGTACTTCTGTATTTAATAATCTTTATAAATAAATAATCTGTACTTCTGTATTTAATAATCTTTATAATTAATAATCTGTACTTCTGTCTTTAATAAACTTTATAAATAAATAATCTGTACTTCTGTATTTAATAATCTTTATAAATAAATAATCTGTACTTCTGTCTTTAATAAACTTCATAAATAAATAATATGTACGTCTGTATTTAATAATCTTTATAAATAAATAATCTGTACTTCTGTCTTTAATAAACTTTATAAATAAATACTCTGTACTTCTGTATTTAATAATCTTTATAAATAAATAATCTGTACTTCTGTATTTAATAAACTTCATAAATAAATAATCTGTACTTCTGTATTTAATAATCTTTATAAATAAATAATCTGTACTTCTGTCTTTAATAAACTTCATAAATAAATAATCTGTACTTCTGTATTTAATAAACTTTATAAATAAATAATCTGTACTTCTGTCTTTAATAATCTTTATAAATAAATAATCTGTATTTCTGTATTTAATAAACTTTATAAATAAATAATCTGTATTTCTGTATTTAATAATCTTTATAAATAAATAATCTGTATTTCTGTATTTAATAAACTTTATAAATAAATAATCTGTATTTCTGTATTTAATAATCTTTATAAATAAATAATCTGTACTTCTGTCTTTAATAAACTTCATAAATAAATAATCTGTACTTCTGTATTTAATAATCTTTATAAATAAATAATCTGTACTTCTGTCTTTAATAAACTTTATAAATAAATAATCTGTACTTCTGTATTTAATAATCTTTATAAATAAATAATCTGTACTTCTGTCTTTAATAAACTTTATAAATAAATAATCTGTATTTCTGTATTTAATAATCTTTATAAATAATCTGTATTTCTGTATTTAATAATCTTTATAAATAAATAATCTGTACTTCTGTCTTTAATAAGCTTTATAAATAAATAATCTGTATTTCTGTATTTAATAATGTTTATAAATAAATAATCTGTATTTCTGTCTTTAATAAACTTTATAAATAAATACTCTGTACTTCTGTATTTAATAATGTTTATAAATAAATAATCTGTACTTCTGTCTTTAATAAACTTTATAAATAAATAATCTGTACTTCTGTATTTAATCATCTTTATAAATAATCTGTATTTCTGTATTTAATAATCTTTATAAATAAATAATCTGTATTTCTGTCTTTAATAAGCTTTATAAATAAATAATCTGTATTTCTGTATTTAATAATGTTTATAAATAAATAATCTGTATTTCTGTATTTAATAATCTTTATAAATAAATAATCTGTATTTCTGTCTTTAATAAACTTTATAAATAATTAATCTGTATTTCTGTATTTAATAATCTTTATAAATAAATAATCTGTATTTCTGTATTTAATAATCTTTATAAATAAATAATCTGTACTTCTGTATTTAATAATCTTTATAAATAAATAATCTGTACTTCTGTCTTTAATAAACTTTATGAATAAATAATCTGTATTTCTGTATTTAATAAACTTTATAAATAAATAATCTGTATTTCTGTCTTTAATAATCTTTATAAATAAATAATCTGTACTTCTGTCTTTAATAAACTTTATAAATAAATAATCTGTACTTCTGTCTTTAATAATTTTTATAAATAAATAATCTGTATTTCTGTATTTAATAATCTTTATAAATAAATAATCTGTACTTCTGTCTTTAATAAACTTTATAAATAAATAATCTGTATTTCTGTATTTAATAATGTTTATAAATAAATAATCTGTATTTCTGTATTTAATAATCTTTATAAATAAATAATCTGTATTTCTGTCTTTAATAAACTTTATAAATAATCTGTATTTCTGTATTTAATAATCTTTATAAATAAATAATCTGTACTTCTGTCTTTAATAAACTTTATAAATAAATAATGTGTATTTCTGTATTTAATAATCTTTATAAATAAATAATCTGTATTTCTGTATTCAATAATCTTTATAAATAAATAATCTGTACTTCTGTCTTTAATAAACTTTATAAATAAATAATCTGTATTTCTGTATTTAAGAATCTTTATAAATAAATAATCTGTACTTCTGTATATTTTCTGCCTAGCAACAAGATAATTATTGTATTACTGTATTATAATGTGATATTATTTATTTATTACTGTTCTATAAACTCCATACATGTGAGTTATTAATGTTTTGTGTTCTGTAATTAATATATAAATATTATTATTGTTGTTAGCTTAATAACCTGCTAAGCTAACGTTAGCCGAGTTTATTAGTTATATTTTATATCATAACTCGTTACATGAAGATGTTAGCTCACTAACCAGAGTGTGCAAAAAACTACATTCATACATTAAAAGTGTTAAAATATAAAATATGTAAATGAATAAAAAGTTTATCACTTTAAAAGTTATGCTAGCGGCTAACGTTAGCTTGTTTTAACCGTTAGTTTTGAGCTAACATTTTGCTGACTAATCCTCAGTTATAAACTCTTACCTGCAGACATTTCTGTCTCCACACAAACGTTTTCCTCCTGATACAGATTTAAAAACTCAGCTAGCCTACATTCATGGATTGATTTACGTTTTTTAATTAAACAAAAATCTGCAGGTAATTATTCAAAAGCTCACCGAGCAAGTGACGAATCAACCTTATGAGTGACATGAAGGCTGATCCCGTCTCAGCCAATCAGATCATTCCTCTCAGACACGAAAGGCGGGACGACGGGAATCAAAAGAGAAAAGAAAAGAAAATACTTACATTAATTTTATAAAAATAAAATACAGAAATATAAAGATACATATTATGAAATATTTAAACAAAATTGAAAGACAATTTAATTTAAAAAACATTTTTTAATTAAATGTGTATCAAAAAGATTTTAAGTGTTGCGACATCTAAATAATTTGTGTTATATCTTCAATAAATTAGTTTAAAAAATCTATTGATTAAAAATATGTGGCAAATCTAAAGAAAATTACATTTAATATTGTTATTTGTTTGATGTAAAGAGCATATTTATCAGTTTGTTTATTGTAATTTAATGATTTCATTTTGTAGCATTTGTGACCCCTTCTTGTGATCATGTTTTAAATTATTTATTAAACATTCAATTAATATTTGCCAAAATATATCATGCAAGTGTTCATGGGAAATGTAGTTTGGTTAGGAGTCGGTTTCAAATTCGAAGAATGAGCCGATAAATATAAACGTTTAATATTGTGATGCTAAAATCCCTTAAAATGTAAATAAAACAAACTCATGAATAAAAATACAATCTTTTATTACTCTCAAGTTATAATGTAATACTTTTACACATTATTTCATTTAAAGTGCTGTTTTTTTTTAAACTGTTTTCTGTTTATGAGGCCATCCAGATGAGCGAGGGCAACAGGAAGGCCAGCAGGGCGGACAGGAAGTTCACACCACCCAGACAGAGGAGCACACACACCTCCAGCAACGCCGTCGCCTTGGCAACACGCCGACTCAGCAGCAGCTTCCTGGCTGTCTTACAGAACTGAGGAAGGAGAGCTTTCATTATAGAGCATGTTGTAACCATGATTGACCACCAGGTGGAGACGTCACACAGTGTGATTTTTATTTTATTTCTCTGTCATCGTGAGTTTGTTCTGTTTCTATGAGTCTTCAGTGTTTTCATGAAACTCAACACACGTTCATTTAAGTTTTAATGATGTCAGCAGCTGTGTTATGATGCTCTCTTTAAGGGGAATGATCTACAGACACTGAAGCTTCAGTGTTTATCCAGCTCTGCATGGGTCTGTAAACCTTTCTGTGTTCTAACCTCTCTCCATTTTTCAAAAGCATCTCCAATATTGATCCTAGTTTGAGCACGTTTCTGCTCGTGGAGCTTATTAGAAACATGCAGAGGCTTTTTAGGTCGGGTACAATCACTTCTATCTGAACCACTTCTCTTGCCCGCTTCCATCTCTGCAACACCTGTTGACCTGATAACTGCTCTCATATCTGACAAACCGAGGGGTGTCCAAAACGGCCGTGTGGGGGCGTGTCTTAAAAGCGCCTACCTTCTCTGGTCCAAACAAATCCAGAGCATTCAGGAGCAGAATCTAAAGTTAGAAGGAGGACATACTGGCTGCTGCATTGTTGTCAGAGAAGCCAGCACTTCAACATGTTTCCTTAATGATCAGATAGTAAGATACCTTTATCATCTCACTCTCTACACAGCTCACTGATTGGAGCTTTAAAATAAATTTAAAGTTAAATAATATTCCTAAACTTCAAAATTCTTCCTCTCCCTCCTCCTCTTCATCATTGTGTCCATCGGTAAGTCTAAAAACATTCGACCCCGCCTTCTCTGGATCCTGTTCGCATGTTTCTTCAAACTTGTACAGCAGGAGAACAAAAGCAGAGAAACAAAGGAGCTTTTATGAAACAAGAAGGCTTAACCCAATTAAAGAGGGAGGCCTGATCGGTCCGGATCTGTGATCAGCTTTAATCTGCAGCAGGAACAGAACACGTCTCAGCTCGATGTGCTGCTGCTAAACGTTCAACAGAAGGTCTAATCAGCTTTGATATAGTGTGAGGTCTGTTCACTATTATACATGTTCTTTATGCTAACACCTGGTTCTGTGTGTTGTGGGTCGTCACCTGGAAGGTCTGGAAGCTCATGAGGGTCCCGTAGCGACAGTACATGACGTAGTGTTCACAGTTGTACCACAGCAGGCTGTAGTGGACTCGACCCTGCAGCTTCTCTGCCCGCCGCGCCACCTCCTCGCCCTGCAGCGCCGGCCGGCTGCACACCTGAGGAACAAGTCGCTGATGTTAATAAGATGCAGAGCAGAAGAGAAGAGGATATCTAAAATCCATCACCTGGTCTTTGGTGTTGACCAGGATCTTTGCTCCGTAGGCGAAGTCCTCCAGCGAGTCCACCCTGATGCTGCCGACCTGAGAGAGGACAGACCATCAGACCGGATCAACCATCATTAACTCATAACTGACAGGAGAGTTTGAAGTGTCCTCCCCATATTGAACTCTTCACATGTTTCAGTGAGCCCTGAACCTGTCGGTCTGGTTTGGATGGACGCTCTGGTACCTTGGCAAAGACCCCCAGTAAGAGGCGAGTGTTGGTGACCATCTGTTCGATCTGAGTCTGATCACTGCAGAAGACTGGCAGGATGTCGGGGATGAAGTGAGCGACTCTGAAGAAAGAAAGATCACGTTTACATTTTCAGATTTGATCAGAGCATCACGTTTAGATCCTCGTCAGACTCACCTTCCTCCCCCCAGGTAGATCCCAAAGTGTGTGAACATGGTGCGGGGGACCTCCAGCAGGTCTCCCCTCCTCAGATGACCCTCCCATTGTTTCTGTCCCCTCTGTCTGCCTCCCCCCTCCTCCCCTTCCTCACGTCGCTTCTTCTCGAGTCTCGGCGTGGAGATGAAGAGCAGAGCGAGCAGCTGCAGGGGGAACATGGTGAGAGGACGGAGGCGGCTCTGCTCGCTCAGGTGCTTATATTCCCCGGGAGAGGGGGGAGGATGGGGAGGAGGAGGAGGGGGAGGAGAGGATTAGTTAACTGATCCAGGGTCAGAGCAGAGGAACTACTCAGAATATTAAAGGCACAGGTTTAATTTCTAAGATCATCTGTAAAGATGGAGTGAAATAATCGTTCTCATATCTTGGTTCTTTTCTCATCTTTTTCTGTTGTTTCTTAAAGATTTATTTTTGGGCATTTTGTGCCTTTAATGGAGCGATAGGACAGAGGATAGAGTCTGAAATCAGAGAGAGAGAGAGTGGGGAATGACATGTGGGAAAGGAGCCACAGGTGGGATTCGAACCCGGGCCGCCTGCTTGCAGGACCACAGCCTCCGTACATGGGGCGCGCGCTCTAACCACTGTCCCACCAGCACCCCTCCTGTTGTTTCTTGTTCATGTTTACAGTAAAAAGGGCCCCAGAAGTGAACCCTGCGGGACACCTTTTGTGACATTAAGAAAGTTTTAATGAAAACTGAGATGCACACATCGATAACCTTCTGAGAGCTATTCGGTTTCGTGATTTAGGACCTCAAAACCCGACAGAAATCATCATCTATCATCTTTCAGAATAAAAGAGTTAACAGGGGAACAAACAGAGGTCGATCTCGATGCTCTTTTTTTATTTTCAGACTCAGGAGGCTAAAAATAAATGAGAGCTGCTTTCAGGATTATTATAAAGAAGTAACTATTTCTCAATCCAACACACTGAAATGTTTCAGCAGCTGATTCAAGTCCTGATTCCTGATTGGCTGAATCCCTGTGAGCTCAGAGACTCAGATGTTTATACGTACTAACTTAGTATTTCTCTCTCTCCATCTGAATTATGACGCTCGGGTTTATCCACTTTAATGATGCATTCCGGGGCAGCTCTGTTGATCCCAGTTACTAAATATAGAAGTTATTTCAGATTAAAGTTGTCATGTGCAAACAACATGGACTGATGATGAGAGCGGCCCACATTGCTGGCCCCGCCCCCTTCCGGCTGAAAGTATGCCGTCTTGAATGAATGGTGTCAACTGTTAGAGACATCTTCTGTGATTTAAAAGGTTCAAATAAGAAAACTGTTCAGTTGAACGTCTGTAAGGATCCCAAATCCCCGAGCAGGGAAGTAAACTCATGAATCTTTACTGAACAGAGGTCGAACTACAGAAGGTTTGCTTGGTTTTGTAGTTTTTGTTGGTTTGTTTTGTAGTTCTTTCTGCTCTGCACAGTGAAATCTGTTAGTACCTGCAGCCTGCCACTAGGGGGAGACATGTCTGAATATATCAGTCTGTTGATGCTGTGAGCTGTTTGCTCTGTGAAGGTCTGACTTGAGTTTTAAATGAACGTCCGGCTTTATTTCTTAAAAACGTTTATAAAAGAATAAACTTCATAGGGTTACGTCTCAGAATCATTTTCAACACTTTTTATTAAAATATAAAACTTTGATTTGGATACTAATCAGTTCATTTGATGTTAAACTATTTAATAAAACAAACCAGTTGGCCTGGAGAAGATTAGGTCCAACATGGGCTGATCCCTTCACAGCTTTTAACCCATCATGAACCAGGACGCAGTCTGAAGGCCTCTATAGAGCTCTGCTGGCTGCTCTGAGGTCCAGACTGAGAACCAAAGGGGGGTCAGGTCTTTACTGTCAGACCTCCGGCTCCGGGTACTCCGGCTTCCTCCCACAGTCCAAAGACTTGCTCGTTAGGTTAACTGCTGACTCTAAATTCTCTGTAGGTGTGAATGTGAGTGTGTCTGGTTGTCTGTCTCTATATGTCAGCTCTGTGATTGGCTGGTGAACAGTCCAGGGTGTAACCCCGCCTCTCGCCCAATGACAGCTGGGATCTGCTCCAGCCCCCCTGCAAGATAATGGATAATAGATAATGGATGGATGTTGATATTTTAAAACCTCTCAGAGTCACAGAATCCAAAGAGTCCGCTCTCCTTTCACTTGTTTTATTTTTGTAAAAAGTATAAAGTGTTACAGCGTCATAAAAATAAATTCTGTACAAACGTTTATCGGCTGTTAGAGAACAATCAGCTGTGAAAGAAACATATTTACACAAGAGCATCACCTGGTTACAGTGCAGAGGGGGCGGGGCTTATTCCAATACATGGTTTATGGTTTCATGCTGGGAGCGACATCTACTGGATCAAAAAGTCACACATTCTTTCTTTAAATGATCTCTGTTCACCTGATCGCCACATTTACAGGAGAAGCATTCAACTGTTTTTTTGATCAACGCTTCAAAACAGCGCCTGTCACCTGAATTAGCTAATATTGCAATGTTGCTAATGCTAATGCTAATGACCCAGTTCCTCCTCTGTTCAGTCTCTGCAGCAGGAGAGAGAAGTCGTAGTGTCTGTATTCTGTGATTATTGAGTTATAACCAAACGTAGTGAGATACACCTGTATGCAGACGACTCCATCCTCTCCGTTACACTCCGATGTAGCGGAGCAGCCTGTTTAGAGTCTCAAACAATGACCTTCGAACGAGTTCCAGGTGTTTCTAACTGGCCATCCACAGGGTGAAGGGGACGAGGAGGGTCGGCAGAGCCGTGCTGGAGGATATTCCCAAACACGCCATGGACAGGACTCCAAACAGCGCCGTGAAGAGGACGTTACGCTGGTCCCGGATCAGAGACTTCAGCCACTCACAGAACTGCAAGAAAGAAAAATGAACATGAACACATCTGAACAGTTAGAAGTATTTACATGTAAAGCATGAAACCTGTTCTGTGAGCGTCTCTTCATCGATGACTAATTAAAAGACATGAACTCCCTCCATGATGAAGACCACGATGAAAACCACGATGCTACAGCTGCTGCTACCCCCCTGCTGCTGAGGGAAGAAGGACCACTTCCTCTCCTTGGACGTTTCTAAATATGCCCCCCCCCCCCCCTCACTGAGCTACCTTTGACTAAAAAGATGAAGAATATAACTGACCTGTTGTTTATTTAACTATGAGGCCCTCTGAGGCCCCTGAAGGAGCTGACGCCCCACAGTCCACGCCCTTTAACGAGCCTGTAGGAGGCAGACTGAGCTCCCAGCAGGTCAAATGTTTACGTTGGTAATTACAGAAAGGGAAACTCTCTCTGCAGCAAGAAAAGCCATGTTTTCCTGAAATAACGACAGAAATGAGTCGAGATGTTCAGAAAACAGGTAAAATAAACTCTGTAGATGTATGTCCCCTAAGGGCTCCCGTAGGGAGTCTGAATGATCAACAGGCCAACCTCAAGCCAATGCAGAAGTGTAAAATCCTGCAGTTCCTCAAGTGTCCACTAGAGTCTGTCTCCTGCAGTGAGTCAGTCCCCATAGAGCTCCATGTTAAAATGTCTAACTTTACAGCTGTAGTTCCTCAAGTGTCCACTAGAGTCTGTCTCCTGCAGTGAGTCAGTCCTCATAGAGCACTATGTTAAAATGTTGTATATTTAAGCTTAGAGTTTTGCATAATTAGGGGCGTGGCTATATTGACTGACAAGTTGGTGTGTTGTAGCTGTTTATAAGGAGTCTTAAGCCCCGCCTCCGCTGCAGCTCGTTTTCTGTTTCTAGAGATGATTGAAAACATTTCCAACATGGCGACCGCCATCGTCAGGCTTCCTAACGCCTCTACAGAAACCAATCATGACTTTACTGAGATTATGTCCATGTTTCATACAGTCTTTAGAGGCATGGGATGATGATCAACATTCAAAGAGTTTGTCATCTCTTCCAAATCAAAACAAAGATGGCTGCTGAGACAATCCAGTCTGATTGTTTATCTGACTGTATCTGTTAGCAGTTAAAAGTATTTTAAAGGAACTTTAACTACTGTGACCTGAACGTGTGAGGGGGCGCCATCCTTCCTCCTCCTCCTCCTCCTCGCTGTCCTGACTCTGACTCTCAATGTGCCGTTTGTTCTCCGAGGACTGACCCAGATTTTCCCCTCGTTTAAAAACAGACTCACCTCGACACGTAGGAGGAGGAGGAGGAGAGGGGGAGGAGGAGAGGGGGGAGGAGAGGGGGGGAGGAGGAGGAGGAGGAGGAGGAGAGGGGGAGGAGGAGAGGGGGGAGGAGAGGGGGGGAGAGGGGGAGGAGGAGAGGGGGGGCAGTGGAGGGGGAGGAGGAGGGGGAGGAGGGGAGGGGGCAGGAGGA
>NC_083634.1:21638279-21640779 GCF_963584025.1 Labrus mixtus | reverse complement strand
CAAGACGCACTTTAGACACTTTGAAGCACTGACGGTTCAGCTGCACAGGAAACAGGAACAACTAAATACAGCTACAAGAGCTGCTTTGTTTTTAAATGTATTTAAATGAAGAAAAACTCCCTGGTGTTCCACAGGTCTCGATGCTCGGGACCTTTGCTTTCTCAATAAAAGCAGAAACGTTGGTGTCGTGATGGTTTAAAAACACTGGACGGATTTAAAGGGAACTTATCGTCCTCAGTGCTTCTTTAGAATCATCTGAGGCTGTTTCTTAACTTTCTGAATTTATCAAACATCTCTTCTCTTAGTTTTCAAACATTTGCTTGTTCTATGATTAACTCTACAGATATAAATGTCTATTCTTATTTATGCTCACTGTCATGTTGGTTAGAGAGGAACTCTTCCCTGACTTTAAAGAAACAGAAACTCAAAGATGGTGGACCTGCTCGTACCAGAGGAGGTCAGAAGGTCAGGACGGAAGCGTCTGGTAAAAGGTCTGCTGCTGATGAGTGAAATATAAAATGAAGAGCGCTGATGGAGTGTTTTGCTTTGACGTCTGATTGTTGAGGTTAAACGACTAATTCTCTAAAAAACTTCTCGCAGTCTCCACAATATTTCTTGTAAATGATGAGGTCATCGTTTGAGAAGCAGCAACAGATGTGAGTTTATAAACATCTGCTTCATTACGACTGAGTCGTCTCGTGCTTTATTAAAAACAGGAAATGTTTTCGACACCTCGCTGTGCAGATCTGACGCTGCTGCGAGAGGCTCCGTCATGTCGCTCTGATTTATGTGTGACTCACGTCGGGGGAGGGGCTTGTTTGCTGTCATTCGTTACGGTTTTATTGCATGTAAATCAGTTTGTGTTGTTATTGTTCCAGAGACTGTCTGATGTGGTGTTGTTGATGTTGTTGTTGTTGGTGGTGTTGTTTTTGTTGCTGTTGCTGTTGTTGTTGTTTTTGTTGTTGGTGTTGTTCCAGAGACTGTCTGATGTGGTGGTGTTGTTGTTATAGTTGTTGTTGTTGGAGTTGGTGTTGTTGTTGTTGGTGTTGTTCCAGAGACTGTCTGATGTGGTGGTGTTGTTGTTATAGTTGTTGTTGTTGGAGTTGTTGTTGTTGTTGTTGTTGTTGTTGTTCCAGAGACTGTCTGATGTGGTGGTGTTGTTGTTATAGTTGTTGTTGTTGGAGTTGTTGTTGTTGTTGTTGTTGTTGTTGTTCCAGAGACTGTCTGATGTGGTGGTGTTGTTGTTGTAGTTGTTGTTGGTGTTGTAGCTGGTGTTGTTGTTGTTTTTGTTGTTGTTCCAGAGACTGTCTGATGTGGTGGTGTTGTTGTTGTTGTTGGTGTTGTAGTTGGTGTTGTTGTTGTTTTTGTTGTTGTTTCAGAGACTGTCTGATGTGGTGGTGTTGTTGTTGTAGTTGGTGTTTTTTTTTTTTTGTTGTAGTTGTTGTTCCAGAGACTGTCTGATGTGGTGTTGTTGTTTTTGTTGTTGGTGTTGTTGTTGTTGTTTTTGTTGTTGGTGTTGTTCCAGAGACTGTCTGATGTGGTGGTGTTGTTGTTATAGTTGTTGTTGTTGTTGGTGTTGTTCCAGAGACTGTCTGATGTGGTGGTGTTGTTGTTGTTGGTGTTGTAGTTGGTGTTGTTGTTGTTTTTGTTGTTGTTTCAGAGACTGTCTGATGTGGTGGTGTTGTTGTTGTAGTTGGTGTTTTTTTTTTTTTTGTTGTAGTTGTTGTTCCAGAGACTGTCTGATGTGGTGTTGTTGTTTTTGTTGTTGGTGTTGTTGTTGTTGTTTTTGTTGTTGGTGTTGTTCCAGAGACTGTCTGATGTGGTGGTGTTGTTGTTATAGTTGTTGTTGTTGTTGGTGTTGTTCCAGAGACTGTCTGATGTGGTGTTGTTGTAGTTGTTGTTGTTGGTGTTGTAGTTGGTGTTGTTGTTTTTTTGTTGTTGTTCCAGAGACTGTCTGATGTGGCGTTGTTGTTTTTGTTTGTGTTGTTGTTGTTGTTGTTGTTCCATGCAGCCGTCCTCCCGGCAGTAAAAGGTCAGAAGTGTTTGAGAGGTGTGCCAGGAAAGAGTCAGGGCGAGGACGGCGAGATGTGTGTGTGTGTGGGGTGGGGGGGGGGGGGTCTGATTCAGGACGAGTTTTTAACCACGACGGAAGCTGTGACTCCGACCGCGGCTCTTCGGTCTGTTTGTAATTATGGATAAACAGACTAGAAGCCCGAGAAGGAGACGCACATTCCTGCAGGGCGGCGAGCATCGGAGCCGGGTCGTGTGGCGGTGAGGGAGCCAGGGGGAAACCTGGCGTGGAGCACGTTGGACCGAGCGAGCGTCTTGCTACCATTAAAGAAACTCCAAACCAGGAAGTCAGAGGTCAGGGGTCACTTCCCTGAAACTGATTCCCCTCACCCCCTGCAGGTCGTTCAGGACAAAGAGCCTTCTTTACTCGACCTGACGAGCTGTCACCACGTCTCAGGACGTCTCATCAGGACGTGAAATCCTCTACACA
>NC_083634.1:21630779-21635779 GCF_963584025.1 Labrus mixtus | reverse complement strand
CATGTACACACACACACACACACACACATGTACACACACACACACACACATGTACACACACACACACACACATGTACACACACACACAGATACACATGGTGCCAGGCTGTGCTGGCAGACGTGTCTGTGTGTGTGTGTGTGTGTGTGTGTGTGTATGTGTGTGTACATGTGTCTGTGTGTGTGTGTGTGTATGTGTGTGTACATGTATCTGTGTGTGTGTGTGTGTTGGGCCTCCTGCAGCTTTAACGAGCGGTGGCGGCGCTCTAATGAAGCGTCTGTGGCGGCGAGGAGGCGTGAGAGGAGACGCAGGTCAGCGAGCTTTACGGCCTCCTCGTCTTCATTAAGCTAATCGCTAACACGCCGCAGGCTGAGTCATCGCTCAAACATGTCCGCCATGTTTCCCACAATCCTCCGTCATACCTGCAGAGTAACGCCTACAGCTGGATTCTGTTCTGCAGGGGCGATACTAGACCCTCTGCTTAGATCCATTAGGGGGGCCCTCCACCCAGCGCTGATCCCCTTCACGTCTGTTTTCATGTTTCTGTTTCCTCTCCTCAGAGGGGGCCCCCTTAGGGAGGTTTCCTACTGTCATTTTCACATTCTGAGCCACTGCAAGACCCCATACGGACCAAAGTCTGGTCTCTGAAGAGGTGCTAGATCCCTTCCTGAGACTGGCAGGCTTTTGGTCTGTTTGTTTGGTTTCAGGATGAGACCAGGACCAGGACCAGGGTTCAGATGTTTGAAACAGGATCAGAGAGCGGGTTTTGTGGGTCGTCATGACGGACCAACAGCTGGGAAACATCTGGAGGTCTAAAGTGGATCAGAACTCTGCAGACGGTCTAAAGTGGATCGGAACTCTACAGACGGTCTAAGGTGGATCGGAACTCTGCAGACGGTCTAAGGTGGATCGGAACTCTGCAGACGGTCTAAGATGGATCAGAACTCTGCAGACGGTCTAAGGTGGATCAGAACTCTGCAGACGGTCTAAAGTGGATCGGAACTCTACAGACGGTCTAAGGTGGATCGGAACTCTGCAGACGGTCTAAGGTGGATCAGAACTCTGCAGACGGTCTAAAGTGGATCGGAACTCTGCAGACGGTCTAAGGTGGATCGGAACTCTGCAGACGGTCTAAAGTGGATCGGAACTCTGCAGACGGTCTAAAGTGGATCAGAACTCTGCAGACGGTCTAAGGTGGATCAGAACTCTGCAGACGGTCTAAGGTGGATCGGAACTCTGCAGACGGTCTAAGGTGGATCAGAACTCTGCAGACGGTCTAAGGTGGATCGGAACTCTGCAGACGGTCTAAAGTGGATCAGAACTCTGCAGACGGTCTAAGGTGGATCAGAACTCTGCAGACGGTCTAAAGTGGATCAGAACTCTGCAGACGGTCTAAGGTGGATGAGTGAGGACGTCTGAGTGACTAAATACCAAGAAGACGACAAACATGAAGGAGATTCATGTGGTTTCCTCAAAGTCTAATTATGTTGTGTGTGTGTATTTGTGTGTGTGTCTGTGTGTGTGTGTGTGTGTGTGTGTGTCTGTGTGTGTGTGTGTGTGTGTGTGTCTGTGTGTGTGTGTGTGTCTGTGTATGTGTGTGTCTGTGTGTGTGTGTGTGTGTGTGTGTGTGTGTCTGTGTGTGTGTGTGTGTCTGTGTGTGTGTGTGTGTGTGTGTGTGTGTGTCTGTGTGTCTGTGTGTGTGTGTGTGTGTCTGTGTGTGTGTCTGTGTGTCTGTGTGTGTGTGTGTGTCTGTGTGTGTGTGTGTGTCTGTGTCTGTGTGTGTGTGTGTGTGTGTGTCTGTGTGTGTGTGTGTGTGTGTGTGTGTGTCTGTGTCTGTGTGTGTGTGTGTGTGTGTGTGTGTGTGTGTCTGTGTGTGTGTGTGTGTGTGTGTGTCTGTGTCTGTGTGTGTCTGTGTGTGTGTGTCTGTGTCTGTGTGTTTGTGTGTGTCTGTGTGTGTGTGTGTGTGTGTCTGTGTGTGTGTGTGTGTCTGTGTCTGTGTGTCTGTGTGTGTGTGTGTGTGTGTGTGTGTCTGTGTGTGTGTGTGTGTGTGTCTGTGTGTGTGTGTGTGTGTGTGTGTGTGTGTGTGTGACTATTGTTGGTTTGACCGCAGATTGTTCCTCTTGTTTTTGCTGTGTTTCGTCTGACAGCGATTACACCGACCACATGAGCTAATCTCTGCAGCCGAGTGTGTGTGTGTGTGTGTGTGTGTGTGTGTGTGTGTGTGTGTGTGTGAGTGTCTCTGTGTGTGTCTCTGTCTGTGTGTTTGTGTGTGTCTGCTCTGTTGAAATCTGTGACTCCTGGGGGGAGGAGTTGAAGTTCCTTCATTTCAAAACAATCCTTTAAATCACGACTCAAGCTGTTTTCACACCAAACATGTTAGCAGTTAGCATGCTAGCATAAAGTTAGAATTAGCACTTAGCATAAAGAACCTGAGAGGCTCACATTAAAAACTACTGGACACTAAAATGTGTCTCTTCTCTCACCGTGTGACAGCGTTCTTCACGCCAGGCTGGATGAGGTGTGAGAAGTATTCCTCCACCACAGAAGAAGTCAGGTGTTTCTTCAGGTAAGAGTAGAAGAGGGGATGGCGAGCGATCACTCCTGCAGAGAGACAGAGGACGATGAGAGGTCAACAGAGGGGTCGGTTCAGCTGGGGTTTTAAGCTCTATTTCCACATCAGGGCTGAGTGAGTGATCACTGAGACAGAACTGTAGTACCAGAACCTGAGCAGGGACTTATTATGGGGTAGACCCAGGAACCTTTTGTAGGTCCCTGCAGTGGGAACACCTCCAAAAGGTTCCTGGTCCTGTGGGGTAACCAGCTCTGGTTCCTGGTCCTGTGGGGTAACCAGCTCTGGTTCCTGGTCCTGTGGGGTAACCAGCTCTGGTTCCTGGTGCTGTGGGGTAACCAGCTCTGGTTCCTGGTCCTGTGGGGTAACCAGCTCTGGTTCCTGGTCCTGTAGGGTAACCAGCTCTGGTTCTCTCACCGATGTTTGCAGAGTCTCCTTTGTCCCCGCTCCGGGTGTAGGCCAGCTCCTCCAGTCTGTAGCTGTGTGGTCCACTGGGCAGCTCTGCATAGAAACCAGAACACGTTTCAGCAAACGGTGATTAAACAAAGAACGCCTTTTTATTTCTCCTCGTTCTCCAGCCGGCTCTCTTCAGCTGCTCAGGTCTGGACACATTTTTAATGAGTGTGTGAAAAGTGTTTGAAGCCTCACCTGGAAAAACAAAGTGAACAGATTCATTAGAGAGAAGAAAGGCTCTTCCTACTCTGACAACAACGATGTGTGAGGATACTTTGATATGTCGGGATCGTAGATGGACGGTCTGCCTGAACGCCCGATCCACTAAGGTTTACATGTCTCCCTTCAAGGTCTGGAACCAGGTCCTGCTGCCTTTGGATCACTACATCTGGGCTTCCCTCTCTGACATGTTCTGCTTTAAAGACCAGCTGTAGCGTTATGCAGACGATCTCCTTTTATACCTTTCTAATCCCAAACGATCGACCCCCTTACCGGCTCTGATTCAGAACTCTAGTATCACACTAGTCCATGAACTGGACTTCAGGGGTCAAACGTGCTCGGGCACAGTACCGCTCTCGTGTGAGTGCGCCCTATGACCGTGTCAACCTCAGATTCTTACTCTCTGCTGAACGTCTCTGATGATCATGTTGATTTTTAAATGAATCACATAAGAGAAGTTTGATTATTACTGCCTGTGTGTTGGTGATCCATTAGTGATGTCTGCTTCAGTTTACTTCTTGCAGGATGAAATGACAGCTCAGCGGTGTGTGTGTGTGTGTGTTTAGTTAAAATCAGATGAATATTCAGAGCAGCAGCTCCGTCTCTGCTTCCTTCTTTTAAATGTGTTTTTTATTCTCTTTCTTTGTTTTTGTGACTGAAGAGGACTTCCTGTTCTCAGCCTGGAATGTGAAGACGGTGGAGACGCAGCCAGGACTCGGACTGTGTGTGTGTGTGTGTGTGTGGAGGTGCTCTAATGAAGCGTCTGACTTGATTTTCACATATTTCTGCCTTCAAGTTTCACCTGAACGAGCTTCTGTTCTCTTTGTCAACAAAAAGACGTTTCTGTGCTGCGTCAGACCGACGTCATTCAGAGTCTGTGTGCAGCATTCAAGGAGTCTCTGAGTGTGTGTGCGTGTGTGAGTATGTGTGTGTGTGTCTCAGAGTGTGTGTGTATGTGTGTCTCAGAGTGTGTGTCTTAGTGTGTATAGCCATGTGAGAGCAGCCTTAGTGAAAGGATAAAAAAGGCCCAGCATGTGGTCTTTTAAAGGAATTAGAAATAACACACACACACACACACACACACACACACACACACACACACACACACACACACACACACACACACACACACACACACACACACACACACACACACACACACACACACACACACACACACACACACACACACACACACACACACACACACACACACACACACACACACACACATGCTGTTGATGTGTTGGATGTGATTCTGTGGTTTTAATGCTTCTTTATTGGTTCAGGTTGTAAAGTTTTAGCAGGTAAAATCAGTACCTGCATCATTTAAAGCTCTCGTCTCTCCTGGTGTCAGTGTGTGAAACACTCTGCTGCTGTCTCTTTAAGGCCTACTCTCTTCTGATTGGCCAGTTCTCTGGAGGGGGGTCAGAATGCTGCAGGGCTGCCAAGGGAGGGGTTTGTTACCCGCTTTTTCAAGGATTCCTGGAACCTAATCCAGGATCTTTTAAGGTCCCTTTAAAACCTTAAAAAGATCTCCAGACCCTTTCAAAGCTCCCGCTGTGCCGCGCTTCTACGACGCTGTGACCTCAGACTGGGGCGCCAACATTAGGCCATTGATGAATCTATATGAACGTATAAAGACGTGATGCCTGCTGAGGCGATGGCGCTTCTGTTTGTTTACCTTCATCAGGTAGCTCCTCCTCCGAGCTGGGAGGGGCCTCCTGCTCATGTGTGTCAGGCTCCGCCTCTGTGAGAGAC
>NC_083634.1:21600779-21615779 GCF_963584025.1 Labrus mixtus | reverse complement strand
GGAGGAGAGGAGGACAGAGGAGGAGGGGGAGGAAGAGGAGGAGGAGAGGAGAGGAGGGAGAGGAGGAAGAGGAGGCGGAAGAGGAGAGAGGAGGAGGAAGAGGAGAGGAGGAAGAGGAGAGGAGAGGAGGAGGAGGAAGAGGAGAGGAGAGGAGGAGGAAGGAAGAGGAGGAGGAGGAAGAGGAGGAGGAGGAAGAGGAGGAGGAGGAGGAGGAAGATGAGGAAGAGGAGGAGGAGGAAGAGGAGGAGGAAGTAGGAGAGGAAGAGGAGGAGGAGAGAGGAGGACAGAGGAGGAGAGGAGGAAGAGGAGAGGAGAGGAGGAAGAGGAGGAGGAGAGGAAGTAGGAGAGGAAGAGGAGGAGAGGAGGACAGAGGAGGAGAGGAGAGGAGGAGAGGAGGAGGAGGGAGAGGAGGACGGAGGAGGAGGAGGAAGAGAAGGAGAGGAGAGGAGGAAGAGGAGGAGGAGGAGAGGAGGACAGAGGAGGAGAGGAGAGGAGGAGGAGGAGAGGAGGGGAGGAGGAGGAGGAAGAGAAGGAGAGGAGAGGAGAGGATTATCCATCATATTCACACAAAGATGATTTCATGATGATGTCTTGATTATGTCATGATGATGTCACACATGATGCCTTACATGAAGCATGAGGTCATCGCCTGTCACCACGGCAACCTTAAGGTCCAAGCCAGCCTTTTTAATGACTTCCTGTATGGCCTCTGCGCACGCCAGCGGGTTCACACCTCCGGCGTTACTGACCACACGGATACCTGGAACACACCGTGGTTACCATGGAAACTGACACAACAGCAGCTGATTGGTCAAAAACTAATTGTTATCAACAAGGATAAACGTGACAACAATTAAAATAAATACATAAACACATTCAAAATGACAACCAATCAAACGACTGGGTTTAAACGGCGACGCAGCGTCTCACCTTTTCTGTGGATGTCGTTGATGAACGGAGCAAGAGCGACCTGGACGAAGTCTGGAGCGTAACCCATCGTCTACAACAGGACACAGTTATTAGAGACAGCACAGCGCCCCCTGCAGGTTCAGAGGAGACACTAAACACAGTTATTAGAGACAGCACAGCGCCCCCTGCAGGTTCAGAGGAGACACTAAACACAGTTATTATAGAGACAGCACAGCGCCCCCTGCAGGTTCAGAGGAGACACTAAACACAGTTATTATAGAGACAGCACAGCGCCCCCTGCAGGTTCAGAGGAGACACTACACAGTTATTAGAGACAGCACAGCGCCCCCTGCAGGTTCAGAGGAGACATTAAACAGTTATTATAGAGACAGCACAGCGCCCCCTGCAGGTTCAGAGGAGACACTACACACAGTTATTAGAGACAGCACAGCGCCCCCTGCAGGTTCAGAGGAGACACTAAACACAGTTATTATAGAGACAGCACAGCGCCCCCTGCAGGTTCAGAGGAGACACTAAACACAGTTATTAGAGACAGCACAGCGCCCCCTGCAGGTTCAGAGGAGACACTACACAGTTATTAGAGACAGCACAGCGCCCCCTGCAGGTTCAGAGGAGACACTAAACACAGTTATTATAGAGACAGCACAGCGCCCCCTGCAGGTTCAGAGGAGACACTACACACAGTTATTAGAGACAGCACAGCGCCCCCTGCAGGTTCAGAGGAGACACTAAACACAGTTATTATAGAGACAGCACAGCGCCCCCTGCAGGTTCAGAGGAGACACTACACACAGTTATTATAGAGACAGCACAGCGCCCCCTGCAGGTTCAGAGGAGACACTACAGTTATTAGAGACAGCACAGCGCCCCCTGCAGGTTCAGAGGAGACACTACACAGTTATTAGAGACAGCACAGCGCCCCCTGCAGGTTCAGAGGAGACACTACAGTTATTAGAGACAGCACAGCGCCCCCTGCAGGTTCAGAGGAGACACTAAACACAGTTATTATAGAGACAGCACAGCGCCCCCTGCAGGTTCAGAGGAGACACTAAACACAGTTATTATAGAGACAGCACAGCGCCCCCTGCAGGTTCAGAGGAGACACTAAACACAGTTATTAGAGACAGCACAGCGCCCCCTGCAGGTTCAGAGGAGACACTACACACAGTTATTATAGAGACAGCACAGCGCCCCCTGCAGGTTCAGAGGAGACACTACACAGTTATTAGAGACAGCACAGCGCCCCCTGCAGGTTCAGAGGAGACACTACACAGTTATTATAGAGACAGCACAGCGCCCCCTGCAGGTTCAGAGGAGACACTAAACACAGTTATTAGAGACAGCACAGCGCCCCCTGCAGGTTCAGAGGAGACACTACACAGTTATTATAGAGACAGCACAGCGCCCCCTGCAGGTTCAGAGGAGACACTACACACAGTTATTATAGAGACAGCACAGCGCCCCCTGCAGGTTCAGAGGAGACACTACACAGTTATTAGAGACAGCACAGCGCCCCCTGCAGGTTCAGAGGAGACACTACACAGTTATTAGAGACAGCACAGCGCCCCCTGCAGGTTCAGAGGAGACACTAAACACAGTTATTATAGAGACAGCACAGCGCCCCCTGCAGGTTCAGAGATGATTCTGTGCAGACTCACGGGCGTCTTGGTCTTGGCGGCGGTGAGCAGAGACATGGTGATCTCACTGAGGTAGTCAAAGACCAGGAAGTCCAGATTCCCACTGTAGACCAGCTGAGGCACTGAAGACACACACACACACACACACACACACACACACACACACACACACACACACACACACACAGTTGTTATCATAGTACTTCTGACATCAGACGTGTTCATGTGTTTAATTGGTTGTCTGCTGCTAAGCCCCGCCCCCTCATTGGAAAAGAGTTGAACATGTAGTTATTAAATGTTTTTAACACACAGACAGAACATGATGTCATGATGGAGAGAGAGGGAGAGGCTGTGGTCTGGAATGTGAGTAATAATTATTATTATTAGAATTAACCCTGTACCTGTACCTGGACCTGTACCTGTACCCTGTACCTGTACCTGTACCCTGTACCCTGTACCTGTACCCTGTGCCCTGTACCCTGTACCTGGACCTGTACCCTGTACCTGTACCTGTACCTGTACCCTGTACCTGTACCCTGTACCTGGACCTGTACCTGTACCCTGTACCTGTACCCTGTACCTGTACCCTGTACCCTGTACCTGTACCCTGTACCCTGTACCTGTACCCTGTACCTGGACCTGTACCCTGTACCCTGGACCTGTACCCTGTACCCTGTACCTGTACCCTGTACCCTGTACCTGTACCCTGTACCTGGACCTGTACCCTGTACCCTGTACCCTGGACCTGTACCTGTACCCTGTACCTGTACCCTGTACTCTGTACCTGGAGCCTGTACCCTGGACCTGTACCCTGAACCTGTACCCTGTACCTGTACCCTGGACCTGTACCCTGAACCTGTACCCTGGACCTGTACCCTGAACCTGTACCCTGAACCTGTACCCTGTACCTGAACCTGTACCCTGTACCTGTACCTGTACCTGTACTCTGTACCTGTACCTGTACCCTGTACCTGTACCCTGTAACTGAACTGTACCCTGTACCTGAACTGTACCCTGTACCTGAACTGTACCCTGTACCTGTACCCTGTACCTGTACTCTGCACCTGTACCCTGTACCTGAACTGTACCTGTACCCTGTACCTGTGACAGTGTGTTATCATATTGAACATGACGTCATTTATTTATTTATTAGTCTGTTGACGTCACGAGGTGTTGTCCACGTGCAGGTAGTTTGAACAGGTAGACACACGCACACCTGAGTAAGGCTTGTGATTGGCTCTTACCTGAGGTGGCTGTGTCCCCCCAGAACCCGGATGCACAGCCGATCCGGACCGGTGTGGTCGAGCTCGTGTAACACCTGGAGCTCGGCTTGTTTTGATTTATGACACTCGAGGTAAGACGAACTATCCCGAAGTTTAACGACAAACTGAGTCGTTTTTCTGCGCAGTTGCCTCGCGACGACCGCCTGACGAGCGGCAGCGCGTGTCTGAGTACATGTTTAAAAGTCGACATGTTTTTAAATGTTTTTAAATGTTTTTTATGAATTATAAAGTGAGAACAAGGACAGAAGAGACATGGGGAGCTCCTCCGACAGGTTCAAGGTGCACTGGTCCAGCCATAAAAACAGTCCGACCGGAAACTCGTCAGAGAAGAGTTCCGCCTATTCTGTCTTCTTCTTTGGGTTTTAGTGGCAGCTTGCATCAAAGACGTTACATGACTGCCACCTGCTGGATCTCACTCCTCTACACAGTCTTAGATTCTCTTCTTAATTTGTTTCATGTGAGGAGTTACGTTTTGCTCTTTTTTAATGTCTTAAACTTTATTCTCATTGTCTGTCACCTTTTCTTTCTCAGAGTTCATGATAATTAAATATCTGCTCCTAATCCTCCTCTGACCGACACGTTGTGAAACATGATGCAGCAAAGTGAAAGACTCCTCCTGAGAGTAGAGTAGTACACACACACACACACACACACACACACACACACACACACACAGAAACACACACACACACACACACACACACACACACACACAGAAACACACACACACACACACACACACACACACACACACACACAGAAACACACACACACAGAAACACACACACACACACACACACACACACACACACACACACACACACACACACACACACACAGAGAAACACACACACACAGAAACACACACACACACACAAACACACACACACACAAACACACACACACACACACACACACACACACACACACAGAAACACACACACACACACACACACACACACAGAAACACACACACACACACACACACACACACAGGTGAGTCACATCGACCTCTAACGGATCTAAATCTCAGATCGTTGTGTTTCTGTTGAGTCTCGATGTTTGGAAACTTTGGATTGAGAAACGTGCGTCTGGTTCAGAGAGCTGAAGATCAACGTCTCTGTAATTCACACAAATGGTCGATGCTGATGAAGAGACGGGTCGGGCTCGATACGTTCTGTTCTTTAATGCAGATAAATGAGTATATATGTTTGGGAACTCAACAGCTGGATTAATGATGTGTGAGGATGTTTTCAATGATTACTTTTATTATAAAGACGTTTTCTAAAAAAGACAAAGGTTTGTTGTTAGATCTGATAATCACCAGATAATATTATGGTTTGATAGGATGTTAAAACGATGAGGCTTGCAAAAAAGGAAAAGGAGATGGGACCCAAAATTGAGCCCTGTGGGATACCATAATCAGTGTCATGACACAAAATCACTTTTCTACCATAAAGTGTCGACCAGTTAAATAAAAGGAGAACAATAATTTGTGTCTATGGAGCCAAAATGCCAAAAGATTGCCTATTTGTATCTCTTCATTGGTTATTGCAGATGAACAGCAGGTGGAGCAGTTTCACCCAGTTTATGCTTTTAAATAGTTCCAGATAAAAATAACGAGAGCTGTTAGTTAAAGAGCTCCAGTCAGAATCTAAAGATGGGAGACATGACAGATAACTTTAACATGAATATGGAGAAGGACTTTCACACTGGATGTCTTATGTTTCCTTCTGCAGCAAGGATGAACTCGTCCTCCTACGACAGCTCCCCCTCTCTGAACTCCTCTAAGGGGGATCTCTGGAACCCCTGCCCCTCCTCTCCATTGGGAGTCCAGATCTTCTTCGCCGTGGAGGCGATCAACCTGGTGGTACGTTGGCAGAAAGAGAGACGAGACTCTTTAAAAATCCTCCACAGTTATCTGTCAAAGGTTTTGTTTCCGATGTGTTTGTACAACACATGACAGATTCTAACAGAACACGGTGTAGTGGATCAGGGGGGTCTCTAAAAGCATAACATGGACATTTTTAACTTGTTTAAAAAATCATCAAAATCTTTCAACTAAGACTAAAAGTTTAAAAGCATCATCTAATGAATTCACGACGAGATGCTTTTCGCTAGATGCTTTCAGCGTTGTAGAAATCTTTCCAGAAGGTTCAGCTCAGTCAACAGAATGTTTTTTTTTCTTCATGCACCACCAGGCAGAATCCTCAGGACTGAACTGGAAGCCACTTCAAATGAGGCTTTTAGTTTAATGTTTAAATCCATGATAGAAAGTCTCTAAAAGTCGTCTCCTACTTTCTGTGCAGTTCGGCCTGCTGGTGAACGCCTGGACGGTCTGGTCCATCGGATACAGCGCTCACTCCGTCCAAGCCACTGAGGTAAACAATCCAAGTATCCAATGAAGAATAACGTGGGAACAGTTTGGAAAAATCTCTTTGGTGTAAAAACATGTTGATTTAAACGCTCCCTCACGGGAAGAAACAGCTGAGACAGGTGGAGACACTCGGTTGAGTTGAGAAACGTATCATTATATTTTGTACAAAGATGGCGGACTAAAGTAAAAGTCTTTTAAGCAAAGAGGTTTTTGATGGACAGTAAATCACAACAGGAGGATGCTGTAGTCACATTCTGATCTGTTGTAGGGCTTTACTCTAAACCTGGCAGCGCTGGAGTGCGTGTACATTTTGTTGTCATTCCTGCGACCACTCAACTATTACTCCATCAGAAGTGCTTCTCTGTTTACCTTCAACCTCTTCTTCTATGGTCTGCTGAGTTCAGGTACATCAGTCCTCTGCTACATTTCCTTACATACTAGCTTCCCCTTGAGTTTGGTGGTATACCTCTTCCATGAGCTGATGATTCCTTGTGTCCCTCCACAGGTCGACCTCTGTTTCAGGCGTGCGTGTGTCTGGAGAGATTCCTGGGAGTGGTTCACCCTGTGTTCTACCTGAGGTCTCACAAAACAACAGACACACATTCCCTGGCTGTATTCTGACTCTGTTAGAAAGCTCAAAGCATTCTTCCATGTGTCTCTCAGGTATAACACCGTGAAGTCTCGTCTCCGTGCGCTCCCTCTGGTTTGGGCTTTCACTTTGTTCTTCTGTATTTGTAACGTCCAGAAGTTTGTCTTCCCCGTCCTCTTCCTGCTGCTGCTGGTCCTGCAGGTTTTCTGCTGCGCCCGGATGTTGCAGGTCAGTGTGCAGAAACCACATCCCCCAGGCGAGTGTCTTGTTTTACTGACACCAACACTAAAATGGATTTCATTTGAGAAGCCTGAGAAGCCTGTCACATGACATTATCATAACTGTTGTTGTTGTTCCCAGGTCCTGCGTCAGCCGGCTCCAGGTGATGGAAGCAAAGAGCGAGTGGATCCAAACAAGAAGAAGGCTTTCATTACCGTTTTGGTCTTACAGGTAGATCATAAATCACATCTGAAGTTAACAACTACATCAAAGTCTTGACTTCATTCTTGGTCTTTGGAAACTGACTGAAGATGTGTGACGTCGCAGGTCATGATGGTGTTGAACTACCTGCCCGCGGTGCTGGCAGTGCCACTGCGAGGTCGTCTATCCCGACACATCTACACGTGTAAACTGGTCCCTGCCTCGCTCTCTTTCTCTGTGTTCGGCAGCTTCATCCAACCAATCACGTACCTGATGAGGAGGCGGATTTAATGAATATAAAACAGAACTCCCATTGATGTCATCATGATGGACAGGAGTGAGATAAGAGACGTAGTAGAAGTTTAATGTAAACAGCTGATTTAGAAACCCATCAGCTGATTTAGCAGCTGATTTAGAAACCCATCAGCTGATTTAGAAATCCATCAGCTGATTTAGAAATCCATCAGCTGATTTAGAAATCCATCAGCTGATTTAGAAATCCATCAGCTGATTTAGCAGCTGATTTAGAAACCCATCAGCTGATTTAGAAATCCATCAGCTGATTTAGAAACCCATCAGCTGATTTAGAAACCCATCAGCTGATTTAGAAATCCATCAGCTGATTTAGAAACCCATCAGCTGATTTAGAAACCCATCAGCTGATTTAGCAGCTGATTTAGAAACCCATCAGCTGATTTAGAAATCCATCAGCTGATTTAGAAATCCATCAGCTGATTTAGAAATTCATCAGCTGATTTAGCAGCTGATTTAGAAACCCATCAGCTGATTTAGCAGCTGATTTAGAAACCCATCAGCTGATTTAGCAGCTGATTTAGAAACCCATCAGCTGATTTAGAAACCCATCAGCTGATTTAGCAGCTGATTTAGAAACCCATCAGCTGATTTAGAAACCCATCAGCTGATTTAGAAACCCATCAGCTGATTTAGAAACCCATCAGCTGATTTAGAAACCCATCAGCTGATTTAGAAACCCATCAGCTGATTTAGCAGCTGATTTAGAAACCCATCAGCTGATTTGGCAGCTGATTTAGAAACCCATCAGCTGATTTAGCAGCTGATTTAGAAACCCATCAGCTGATTTAGCAGCTGATTTAGAAACCCATCAGCTGATTTAGAAACCCATCAGCTGATTTAGCAGCTGATTTAGAAACCCATCAGCTGATTTAGAAACCCATCAGCTGATTTAGAAACCCATCAGCTGATTTAGAAACCCAACAGCTGATTTAGCAGCTGATTTAGAAACCCATCAGCTGATTTGGCAGCTGATTTAGAAACCCATCAGCTGATTTAGAAACCCATCAGCTGATTTAGAAACCCATCAGCTGATTTAGAAACCCATCAGCTGATTTAGAAACCTAACAGCTGATTTAGAAACCCATCAGCTGATTTAGAAACCCATCAGCTGATTTAGAAACCTAACAGCTGATTTAGAAACCCATCAGCTGATGGGACAAACGACCTCAGGTATCTGTTAGATCTGACCCTCCTTCCATAAGTAAACCTCCTCCCAGTCTGCAGAAGTCTGCATGCAGGGGGGGCTGAGGATCTTCCAGGACGGCCTCTGCCTTCTGATTGGCTCTTATTAGGAAAAACATGGCCAGATGTCAGGACATGGTGAAGAAATGGTTAACTGGCTCTTTGACAATAAAAAATGGATGTTTAATTTGGGTTTATTTATTTTGACTGTGATATAACTCTGGATGTGAGTGTAAAGTATAAAATCGACTCTCTGACAGTCAACCACTAAGAGTCCCTTTTGTGTTAAAATAAAACAATAAAACAGAAATTTTAGGGTCACAATTATAGTCCAGGTCAAACGCAGGTTCATTGTCAATGTGACTCTGAATAAGAATGTGATTCGCTAAATGAACATCAGAATAAAACTATAACTCATTCAATGTCTATCGTGCTTACTAATGGAGGCAGAGGTCTTAAAGGTTTCAATACGCCCAGCAGACGTGTTAAATTAATCTTGTTTTTATTAAGAGTTGTTTGAAAGGCTGAGCTGGAGAGTTTCTGGAGGTCGGACTTGGTTATCTCATAAAGGTTTGCTAATTTCTTCTTCTGCTTCAAGTGTTTTATAGCTATCAAACTACAGCTTTACGCCTGATGGACAGAGAGGGCCGAGTTATTTAGTCATCTTTTAACTCACTGCAAAAAGGCTTCTAAACAATTAACCCATAATGTCCAATGGTTTTTAGCAAGGCTTCCTCTTCTGATGTTAATTTAATTTGATGTGTGCCAAAAGGCTGCATTTCAGGGGCCATACATGATGTCTCCTGGTGGGTTTAATAAATATTTCATCATGTTACGCAGACGACACCCAGCTCTATATCTTTAATAGAAATGGGGACACTAAATGCCCTTTGGGGTCAAAGCTTAGAACAATGTTTTTGGGCTGGGTTCAATTGTGTTTAAGTGTCAACCAATCTTCAGCCCTACATCTCATACTCTGGAATACTATTAGACAGAGGTTTAGTACTCCAAATCCGTCTTGGTCTCGAGACCACTTATTGAAGGTCGCCGTCTCGTCACAGATTTCTAAAGCATTTCTACTCGGTCTTGTCTCGGTCTCAAACTGAGCAGACTCTGGATTTTAAATAAAGACCGGTCAAGACCACCACTGATGGGCTATTTTTCCACATCATTACTGCATATTAGAAGGAAAACTCCTCTTTTTAAAAGAACAAATAACTTCAGTTCATTCATAATTAGATTTTTATCCCCCAGTTACGTCCACAACCTTCCCAGTGTTACGGTCTAAGTGAGTTACACACAAGATGATCATTTTTCAGAAATATTTATGGTCGTTACTCGGTCTCGATCCCTAAATGTCTTGGTCCTGTCCCGGTCTCGCGCTGCCTTGGTCTTGGTCTTGGTCTTGGCCTTGGTCTTGGTCTTGGTCTTGTCTCGGTCCCTGACTGTCTTGGTCTTGTCTTGATCTTGGAGTACTCAGGTCTAGGTTTGTCTTGGTCTCGGTTAGTGTGGTCTTGTCTGCAGCACTACAATTTCCCTAAAATCTCTATTTTTTTTCTATGCATCAAAACTAACCTTGTAACTCATTATAAGTCTTTGGATCTCCTTCTTCATAGGCTTTCAATCAATAAAACATGCAGGCCAACAGCTCCTCCAACGCCTCCCTGCCATTGTCTCCTGAGAACTATACATGCTCTGACAGCACTGTTAGCTTCATCATCTACACCATCTACATCTCCACCTGCGCTCCAAGGCAAAAGGTTGGGAACCACTGTCTTAGTTTAGATGGTTTAACAGTGCTCTAGATGGTTTCCTGTGAAGTCCATTTGAGACCTTTGTGATTGGTTTACAAACTATCTGGGTGGTTCTGACATGATATCACTAAATGTTTAGATACATGTAACTTTACTTCACAATCAATATCATGGCAGCATTGGTTTTAAATCTTTTCTTCTTTTTAAATATTTATTTTGGGACTTTAGGTAAGAGAGTGGTCTTACCCCCTGTAAGACATGCTGAGCTGAGACTCCGGGTGGCCCGCTTCAAGGACTAAAGCCTCGGTACATGGGACACGTTAAGTTACTGCTTGGCAACAGGCAAAGTTATTTCTAACTTGTTTTTATACATTTTGGAGTTTAATGTGAATAGATACTCACTGGCTATCATTTGTACTGATATTTGCTTGTCAAAGCACTTTCAAAACCATTGCTTTAAAAAGTGCTTATAAATAAAGTTATGATTATTATGAATAGAAGCATTAAGTGAAACATGCTTAAATAAAAAGCATAGTTTCATTGTGTTGGTTTTAGGTGGTTGGAGGTTTGTTTACTGGGCTTTTTTAGGCATTCTGTTTAATAATTAGGGCAGGACTGAGTAGGTCCCCTATGCTGTGTGGACACATCTGTGTCTCCTGGATGTGGACTTCCAACTTCCAGTGGCTGATGTCTTTGCTGATATATAGGTTGACAGTAACTTCTTACTACTTCAAGGAGACACGTTGTACCTCCTTGGACCGACATTTCCTCTCAGATAAATGAGGACCTCTTTCCTAAAGCTCTTGCTAAGCATCACCGAGAGCAGCATCGTGGAACTCTGGTTTCTGTTGTGGCGGACATCAACCCCCCGCTAGCCGAGGACTTTAAGCTCATTTAACAATCTGGCAAGGAGTTATAGAGACATCCTGATCTGGAAAGAACGAAGGACTGACTTCATAAGGCAAGTGAAATGTCTGATAGGATAGATTTACATGACTGTGATCCATCATCTCATAATAACTGAAGTTCAACAATGATGTCAACATTTGCATGGAAAGACCATTTTTCTCCTCGCCATTGGAGCACATGTCAGATTTATCCAGGTGTTCATTGTTGGTTTTGTAAAATGCAAAAAAACTTGTTTCCATTTATTCCTAACACACCTACTTATGCTTCAAGTTCTGACAGTCACAAGATGTACTGCAGCTGAGAAGTAGAAGACGGCCAAAGCTTGGACTAAACTTCAGACCATCCTACTTATGAGGTAAGTCTTCTTTTTAATGTTCTCAACATGTTTATATGTAGGTGTCGTACTTTGAACAGTTACATCAATGAAAGGCCAGTTTGGTGTGCCAAAACTCTCTTTGGAGAAGCTAGTTCAGGTTCAGGTGACTTTAATTAGGTTGATTTGGTTTCAAGAGAGAGTCTCATACACTTAATAGAGCACAGCCAAAACATGAAACATGAAAAGTGCAAATGCATGGTGCATGGGCAAAAGTGCAGAAGTGCATAAAGTGCGCAGATTTCAATCGTACAATTTGATAAATAAATTGATCTGTAACTGTTACAGAACCAAGAACATTAACATAGATCAATGAATAAATGAACCATTCAATCAGCTCTGCAGCCTGCTGTCTCCGTCTCCCTCCATACAACACCTTCAGGAAATTACCAATAGCCACATCAATGATGCACACATATCCTACGACTTGTTCCACTCAACAATGGCTGCTGGGCCAAAGCTGCCCCAACGCGCTTCCTTCTGCACTTTGGAACTGAAAGTCTCCTCTGCATCGTGAGTTTCAGCTTCTCACGTCTAGACAAAGACCTTCAGATCCAAAGTGCAGAAGGAAGCGCGTTAGGAAAGAGAGCTCACTCTATATGTGTTCAAATATCATTTCAATAGCTGAAAATTGTTTTCCAGTTTGTTGAATCTTTTGGTGGCATTAATGCCAATTTATTTTATGTGTAATGATACCCTCAGCTCGAGGTATCTGCCTGTACTGAACTGGTCTAATACCAGTTGGAGGCCAGAGATTTCAGTGGCACCTTCGGGTGACTTGATTTCCTGCTAGATTCGGTACTGGTGGCTATGTGTTATTGGTTTGTTGTCTAAAGAGACATTTCTCATTAGTTTTACATCAGAATAAAAAGTTCCTGCACGAGGCCCAGTCATGTGGTGTAACCCTCATTAATCATTTTAGCTCTCAGACTTATTTTTATTCTATTTTTCTTCCACAGGACATGTCCGTCAACTCCTCCAATATTACTGTCCTCCCAACTCCCCTCCCCCTCTCCAACTCTACCATATTACCTATCACCCTGCACTGCTTACAACACTTGGCCAGTGTTGTCTTATATTCCACATATGCCTTCACCAACATCCTCCTCCTCCTCCCTCTGTACATCTACGTCCTCCACATCGGTTACCGGCGATGGAAGCAGCAGACGACGAGCCACTCTGACATCCTAACCTACCACACCGTTGCTGTCGAGATATTTGGTGCTTTGGGATCTTTTCTTTACACTTTAGGGAAATTCCTCAACAGTTTGACACTCATCAGATTTGGAGTTTTGGTACCCAGCGTTATTTTCCCTGGACAAACCCTATTTCACTGCTTGACCTGTCTAGAGCGCTATGTGGCTGTTGTCCACCCAATCATCTACATGCGCCTGCGGGAAAGAGGCGGGGTCAGGATTAGAAACTTCAGCATTGTGTGTGTTTGGTTGCTCTGCTTCGCATGGATCGGCTTAACAAAATATTATGAGTATGGCATTCCTATGAAGCCACTGATCGTCTTGTTAGTGATAGCTCTCATTTTTATAACATTCTGCAGCCTTTCTGTTCTTTTTGTTCTGACTCATCCTGGGCCTGGGTCTGAGGGCGGGGACAAAGAGCGAGTTGTCCAATCAAAGAAGAGAGCTTTCTTTATCATTCTGTTGATAACTGCCGTGCTACTGTTGAGGTTTGTTGGGATCCTGGTTACTTTTGGTTTGTACCATTTGAAGTCCATGCATCTGGAAGTTAAGTGTACATTAATGGATTTGGGGATCTGGTTGATTGTTCCCAGCAGTCTGGTTCTACCTCTGCTGTTTTTACACAAGATAGGAAAACTGGGATGTTGTAGGCACAGTGCAGCACCAGGTTAAGGTGTTAGCACCTTCATGGTTCTGTTCCATTAGCACAGAAACTAAATTCAATTTAAACACTTGTTTTAATGCAAATTACTAGGACAGGAGGGTTAGGGCCTCTCCTCTGCTGCTGCGCGTGCATAAAAGTTAAAACATTTTCAACTGTTCAGCTCAAGATGAGGAGCCGCAGCGCTGGTGTTTGTCGCTTTTAGCTGAAGCAGCCGATCAAATCAAGCTTTACCTCCACTTATTTTACCCTCTTCATCTAGGACGAGACAGCGAGCGTCTCATTGTGATATTGAAAATGGAGAAGCTGTATGTAGGCTGTGGCAGGTTATGCATAACCAGCACAGGCATATGGAGGTCATCCTGCAGGGAGCACCAAAGGCTAGCGCTGCTAACGTTAGCAACACTCTGCAAACCGACCTGAACTCGTATAACTTCAAACACACTGATCATGTGTTCTGCCATGTTAAATAAAATGTGCTCAATCTTTCCTTTCCTCTGAGTGTATAGGCCAGACTAGGACTCAGTTTAAAAGATACTTTATTTATTTCACAGTTACTTGATAAGGTCCACGGCGTGCTGGGTCTTGGATGGTGGTTTATCTGATATAATGAATCTCATCAGGACTGTTAAATATTATACTAAATCTACAGGTCAAACAATACACATATCGTGGTCGCTGTCTTTGTGTGTTTTTGCTATTTGTTGTATTGAGATGATCCATTTTATTCTAATTGAAATGTTATATTGTGTTTTTATTTGGATTGTTATTATTTTGGTTCATCTACATATTTATTGCTTATATCAATTTAAGGTTTCCATATATTTGAATAAAGGTTTATTTGATTAAACTTTGGATTGTTGATCATCAGGTAATCTTTGACATTGTTTGAACAGTTGACACATGTTTCATTCTGTCATTTGCATGACCACGAGCCGTGACTGCCTTCATGCCCTCTGGATACACAACATTACCTCTGCTTTGCATTTGTTCCCAACTCTGAACATCCCTCCAGATGAAACTGCCAGAGGACCATTATGACACACTAAAAAGTCTATGTCATTTCATATTTTATTTATTTGCTAATTTCAGGGTAAATTCCACAAAGCAAACTGTACCACAAAGACTGACAAGTCTGACGTTTCCAAATCAACAAAGCTTCACGATTTATTTAGCAGTTTATTGATTCTCAAAGAGTGTCTAAACATCTAGGCTGTTTTTCATGTTCTTTATACATATATACATTAATCATTCATCATTTTGATGAATGTATTACAAAAGCTCTTCATATGATCGGCAAGGGTTTCACCAGAATATTCAGCCATAAACAAAGGACAGTGAAGTCCAGTTTTTATTCCTCATGCATTTTGTAAA
>NC_083634.1:21568279-21595779 GCF_963584025.1 Labrus mixtus | reverse complement strand
ATAAAGTGACAAATGGGAGAGGATGACGCTGGGCAGCTTCCAGGAGACACAGGTGAAGTGATGAGCTGCTCCTCATGAGGACAGGTGTGCTGCAGATGTGCCAGCAGGGCGCCTCAGACCACACGTCCAGCTCCAGAAACAAACCAAAAACACAACACAAGGCAAAATGACACCAACAACAACAAGAACTCAACTTTAAAAAAACACACAAAAAGTCCAAACCAAGACAGAAACTGTTTCCACATTTATTATTCAACTTACACACAGTTACATCATCATACTATAACTATTCTTAAATAACAGACAGATATGACCTTTATTTATTATTTTGTTTTCATTAATAAACATTAATAACAAAGTTAAAAACAATCATTTAAGTGTCTTTAACTTGAACGTTCAAAGGATTGGGATTACACATAAAGGAAGTCAGGTCTGAGCATTCATACTTTAAAAAGCATTTTGAAGTGTTGCTATAAAGAATCAGTCAGATCTGTTGTTTTAAATCTGGACTGCAGTACCCATTTTAAACACTAGGTGTCAGTGTTAAATATTTGTCCTTTAAAAACAGATACTAAATGACTGAATTCAGAATGACAGCTTTCCTGCCCTCTGGAGATACAACAGAGGTAACACCAAACGACTAGGCAGATTAGACCAAAGCTCACCTGCCAACGCCACACATTTGACATTTGGGCTCACTGATGGTGAGGTGTGGATGGCAAAGGCGATAACGATCCCAGCAAACCATAACCATAGCACTCCCAAAATGGCTTTAATGGTAAAAAATGCTCGTTGCTTTGATTGGTCAACTTGCTCCTGGCCCCGCCCCCTTTCCCCAGGCCCAGGGCGAATCAGGACACAGAGAACAGACAGGCTGCAAAAAGAGATGACAACCAAAGCGAAGGCCATGATGCAAAAAAATGGGATAGTGGGAATGTGAGGATAATACAGAGCCATGGTGGTCATGAATATGAAGCAGAACAGCCAAACACACCCAATGCTGATGTTTCTAATTCTGACCCCTCGGGCATTTCTTAGCCCCATGTAGGTGTGGGGATGGACAACAGCCAGGTAACGCTCTCCATAGGTCAGAATGTGGAAACAAGGCACTCCTGAGTGAGGGATGGAAAACAGACTTTGGCCCACACTTGACATCGTGTTGAACTCAGTAAAGGTGTTGCAAATTAAAACGGCGATCCCTAAAACACCGATCAACTCCATGACAGCCAGGTGGTAGGTGAAGATGTCAGAGTGGCTCGCCGTCCTTAAGGATCGATGCTGCCTCCATCTTTGCTGATCCAGATAGAGGATGGTGACAGAGAAAAGGAGGACGAGGACGCCACTTGTGACAAAGACAGCAGTGTTGATTACATTTCCACCTGTGAAGTTCAAGCAATCACTGAGGGCTGAACCATGAGAGGAGTTGGCTGACATTTCTTATGTTTGAAGATGAAGTCCTGAGGGAAGAGTGAAAGAGACAGAAGTTTGGTGTAAAATGACCTTGCTGAAGGTTCACAGGAAATACAACCAGAGTTTACCTCTTCCATTACAGTCGAGCTCAGACACAGAGGGGAGAAGAAGTCTTTTGAAACTGGTAGAGTCGGTCGTCTCTCAACCGGAAGGTCGGAAGTTGGAAGCTATTGCTGCCACATGTTTGATGTGTCCTTTAGCAAGACACTTGACCAAAAGTTGCTCCTGCTGCTTATGCTTACACAGCAGCCTCTACCATCAGTGTGTGAATGTGTATGAATGGATGAGTTAATACTGATGGACTCTTTACTCAGCGGCCTCTACCATCAGCGTGTGAATGTGTATGGATGGATGGATGAGTTAATACTGATGGACTCTTTACTCAGCGGCCTCTACCATCAGCGTGTGAATGTGTATGAATGGATGAGTTAATACTGATGGACTCTTTACTCAGCGGCCTCTACCATCAGCGTGTGAATGTGTATGGATGGATGAGTTAATACTGATGGACTCTTTACTCAGCGGCCTCTACCATCAGCGTGTGAATGTGTATGAATGGATGAGTTAATACTGATGGACTCTTTACTCAGCGGCCTCTACCATCAGCGTGTGAATGTGTATGGATGGATGAGTTAATACTGATGGACTCTTTACTCAGCGGCCTCTACCATCAGCGTGTGAATGTGTATGAATGGATGAGTTAATACTGATGGTCTCTTTACTCAGCGGCCTCTACCATCAGTGTGTGAATGTGTGTGAATGGATGAGTTAATACTGATGGACTCTTTACTCAGCGGCCTCTACCATCAGCGTGTGAATGGATGAGTTAATACTGATGGTCTCTTTACTCAGCAGCCTCTACCATCAGTGTGTGAATGTGTATGAATGGATGAGTTAATACTGATGGACTCTTTACACAGCGGCCTCTACCATCAGTGTGTGAATGGATGAGTTAAGACTGATGGACTTTTTAGACAGCAGCCTCTACCATCAGGGTATGAATGTGTATGAATGGATGAGTTAATACTGATGGACTCTTTACTCAGCGGCCTCTACCATCAGTGTGTGAATGTGTATGAATGGATGAGTTAATACTGATGGACTCTTTACTCAGCGGCCTCTACCATCAGTGTGTGAATGGATGAGTTAATACTGATGGTCTCTTTACTCAGCAGCCTCTACCATCAGTGTGTGAATGTGTATGAATGGATGAGTTAATACTGATGGACTCTTTACACAGCGGCCTCTACCATCAGTGTGTGAATGGATGAGTTAATACTGATGGTCTCTTTACTCAGCAGCCTTTACCATCAGTGTGTGAATGTGTATGAATGGATGAGTTAATACTGATGGACTCTTTACTCAGCAGCCTCTACCATCAGTGTGTGAATGGATGAGTTAATACTGATGGACTTTTTAGACAGCAGCCTCTATCATCAGGGTGTGAATGTGTATGAATGGATGAGTTAATACTGATGGACTCTTTACTCAGTGGCCTCTACCATCAGCGTGTGAATGTGTATGAATGGATGAGTTAATACTGATGGTCTCTTTACTCAGCGGCCTCTACCATCAGTGTGTGAATGTGTGTGAATGGATGAGTTAATACTGATGGACTCTTTACTCAGCGGCCTCTACCATCAGTGTGTGAATCTTTATGAATGGATGAGTTAATACTGATGGACTCTTTACTCAGCGGCCTCTACCATCAGTGTGTGAATGGATGAGTTCATACTGATGGACTTTTTAGACAGCAGCCTCTACCATCAGTGTGTGAATGGATGAGTTAATACTGATGGACTTTTTAGACAGCAGCCTCTACCATCAGTGTGTGAATGGATGAGTTAATACTGATGGACTTTTTAGACAGCAGCCTCTACCATCAGGGTGTGAATGTGTATGAATGGATGAGTTAATACTGATGGACTCTTTACTCAGCGGCCTCTACCATCAGTGTGTGAATGGATGAGTTAATACTGATGGTCTCTTTACTCAGCAGCCTCTACCATCAGTGTGTGAATGTGTATGAATGGATGAGTTAATACTGATGGACTCTTTACACAGCGGCCTCTACCATCAGTGTGTGAATGTGTATGAATGGATGAGTTAATACTGATGGACTCTTTACTCAGCGGCCTCTACCATCAGTGTGTGAATGGATGAGTTAATACTGATGGACTCTTTACTCAGCGGCCTCTACCATCAGTGTGTGAATCTTTATGAATGGATGAGTTAATACTGATGGACTCTTTACTCAGCAGCCTCTACCATCAGTGTGTGAATGGATGAGTTAATACTGATGGACTTTTTAGACAGCAGCCTCTACCATCAGGGTGTGAATGGATGAGTTAATACTGATGGACTCTTTACTCAGCGGCCTCTACCACCAGTGTGTGAATGTGTATGAATGGATGAGTTAATACTGATGGACTCTTTACTCAGCGGCCTCTACCATCAGCGTGTGAATGTGTATGAATGGATGAGTTAATACTGATGGACTCTTTACTCAGCAGCCTCTACCATCAGTGTGTGAATGGATGAGTTAATACTGATGGACTTTTTAGACAGCAGCCTCTACCATCAGCGTGTGAATGTGTATGAATGGATGAGTTAATACTGATGGACGCTTTACTCAGCGGCCTCTACCATCAGCGTGTGAATGGATGAGTTAATACTGATGGACTCTTTACTCAGCGGCCTCTACCATCAGTGTGTGAATGGATGAGTTAATACTGATGGACTCTTTACTCAGCGGCCTTCATCATCAGTGTTTGAATGTGTATGAATGGATGAGTTAATACTGATGGACTCTTTACACAGCAGCCTCTACCATCAGCGTGTGAATGTGTATGAATGGATGAGTTAATACTGATGGACTCTACTCAGTGGCCTCTACCATCAGCGTGTGAATGTGTATGAATGGATGAGTTAATACTGATGGACTCTTTACTCAGCGGCCTCTACCATCAGCGTGTGAATGTGTATGAATGGATGAGTTAATACTGATGGACTCTTTACACAGCGGCCTCTACCATCAGTGTGTGAATGTGTATGAATGGATGAGTTAATACTGATGGACTCTTTACACAGCAGCCTCTACCATCAGTGTGTGAATGTGTATGAATCATCAAGTGTAGCGTATCTACTTTTAATATTTATATATATGTATAACTCGGGGCACCGTCCTTGTTAAGTAAGGAAACTAATATTACTCGTAGTAATTAATTAATCTATAAATCTGTCTCATATCATTGGGATGAATTCTCAAGCAGTAAAAACCATAAAATTACACAGACAAAGTATTGAAAGTTTATATGAAAGTTTAATAAAGAAAAATGATGAACAGAAGAATTTAAAGGAAATGCAAAGTAATATCAGTATAATTACGACAGTGATATAACTTGAATAATAATATTGAATTGTTTAATTTGCCATGGTGAGATCCTTATGTCAAGTTTGGAGTTTAACTATATTGTTTGAAGGATTTAATGAAGTGGGATTTTGAGAAATAAAAATAAAAAGTTGAAAAGTTGACTGCGGCTTTGATTCGGATACCGCAAGCTTAACTCAACACCCCAATCTCATAATCAGAACGCTTCCTTACTGAGACGTAGTGTTCAATTGAACTCCGCCGAATGGTACCAAGACTACCCGTCGAGTTCTTTCGGATCAGGAATGCTGGTGGCCCACAATAACCGCCGTAGCAGGTCCGGTCGGAGTCGACAATGAGATGGGTCTGAAGAAAAACACAGCGGTCCAACAGTCGTCCGTGGGTCCTTCTCTCAGCGGCTCAAAGAGTCTTAATTAACGTTCGTCAGGATGGACGCTCGTTGATCCTCACTTGACTTGAATGGTCTCTTGTAGTCAAATGTGAGGATAGAAAAAATAATGTTCTGGAAGACGAATGATCAATACTTCAAAAAAAAGGAAAAAGACAGAGGCGCTCAATCTTAGGCTGTAAGAAAAAACCTTAGAATGCGGGCATAAAGAATCAGGGTTGGTTTAAGTTGGATTCGAGTTCTGCAGGTCCTGCGAATCCGGACTTAAATTCAAAGAGTTTCGCGTCGTCAAAACTTGAAGAACAAAGTGGTTTGAAACAAGAATTTAACAAGAGACGTCTAAGAGAGTTTAGAAGAAGTTACAAGGAGGATTTACAAAGAAAAAACGAGAGAAAAAGCGAGAAAAAAAAGCGTGCGCTCCAGAGAGACGAGCCACTTTATCCTGGGGATTACTTTTACGAGGGGGCGGGGCCTAATATCTAACCCGCCTCCGATGTTTACTTTTTTATTTCAATCCACTCCGAGTTCTTTACTTATTAAGATCATAAATAAGAACTTTGATCACATGAACATCACCATGTCAATATTCGTATGTAGAATTATCTCAGACAGTAAACATTTCAAACAATTATGCAATGAAATAGACATTACGTCCAACCGGAAGACAGTTAGACGATTTCCGCCTGTATGGGAATGAAATCATCATTATACCATTCAACATTCAAACACACATTAATATAGTATGAAGGGTATAATATCATATCTTAAAATACTAAATTTATAACTAGGGCAAAATCACATATCAACTATTGTACTTCCTCCGTCCTGAAACTCAGGTCGGCACAGCGCTCTTGCCACTAGGGGCAGTAGTGCTCCACGTAAGACTCAAGTAGAGTTCATCAGGTAATATGATTTAGTTTCTCAATATCTAAGTTCGTCATAGATGATCGTAGTGGAATCTAACTTGCATGAAAGTGTTAGTCTTGATGTCATGGATACATATATTTTATATATATATATATATGTTTTTTTTTATGACGTCCTGTTCTTCACATTCCAATGTAAAGTGTCTTTCACAGTTAATCAATTGAATGGCTTTTGTTATCAGTAAACAGGAAGAGTGGGGGTTTTCATTCATGTCCTGTGAGTTTTGGGTTGATCTCAGGTTAATATGTTACATCAAGTTATCAAAGAGCACCTACCTTTTCAGGAGTGATTGCTGGTGATTGTCCTTCTCTGGTAACTCCAGTCTCACTGACTGCTTTCAAACTGCCTCTAACCAACTGATATCATACTAATGTGTATTTGGGCGTGGGTTATTAATGATGTTCATTTGTCAAAGTGACAGACAGCAGCAGGAGCTGTTTTGCATGTTTCACAACAAATCTATGAAAACTGAAGTCTATAAATCAAGAAAAGCAAATGTTCACTCCATTATTCTTCCACTAAACAGTCGAGTGTTATCACGTCTGTTGTGTCAACTCATACACTGCAATTCTATAAAAAAGCAAGTTTCTTCATTCTTTAATGTGTCCATGAAAAGATCATTTGTGTGTAAGCCGTGGAATTAGATGCCACACAAGACACAATTACTTTGGGGTTCTAGTAGCAGTATTTTATTTGTAGACCACAAGTTAGTCAATTTTAACAGAGTGCATCAGCTACCTTAGTTAACCTCTGCCTATGTTTTACAATTCCAGTTAACTTGCTTAGCTTTCACAATGAGTAGCTTCAGATAAAGAAATATAAAAGAAAACAAAAGACCCCAAATTACGGAAGTGGGCTTAAGCTATCAATAGAAAACAGAAAATCAATCAACCACTAAATCAATTCTAATATAACAAACTGCTACGAGCCATTTAACTCTATCCATTGCTTATTTTCTGATGCTCATACAGAAGCAGCAGGTCAGCTTTCCTGCCCTCTGTAGGTAGAGCACAGGTAACACCAAGCTACTGGGGAAACTTAACCAGACAGCACCAGATACCATCAGACAATTTACATTGTGTCTGAACAGGGGAGTGTGTTTTAGGGCCATGACAAACCACATCAACAGTACCCCCATTAGGACAGTAATGGTGAGGAACGCCCTTTGATTCACGTGGTCAACTCTACCCTTCTCCCTCACTCCTTCCCCAGGCCCAGGGCCAATCAGAACACAGAGAACAGACAGGCTGCAGAAATAAATAAATCTCCGGACTCGCTGACTGCTTTTCATTTTTTTTCTGTCCAAATATAATTTAATACTCTTGTGTGTGTGTTTATGTGACAGATGGAAGCCGGCACTGTTTTGCATGTTTCATAACAAATCCATCACGACTTAAGTGAATAAATCACAGGAGGCAAATTTTCTTTCAAATAATTCTCCCTGTTTGTACAGTCACCTGTCTACACCTGTGTTCTGTCAATTCATCCACTGCAATTCAGGGTCATTATTCTGCTGCGTGTCCATGAAAACTTGAGTTTTATTTCAGTTCTAAGAATACAAATGATCCTCTTTGGGTTTCCCTTTAACTGGAAAAGCTAATAATTCTCATCAAGTTAAATCAAATGATGAGTCTGTTGAGGCAGTCATGGGCAGAAACTGATTGATGAGGGTCTAATGGCCAAGCCTTGAGTTGTCTGGCTCAGTCTGAAAGAACTGCCACCCAGTGGACCTGGATACCAACAGGATAGACATGAGCATTGGACATAGGTGCAAGTTTGGTGGCGGTACCAACTAGAAATAATGGGGCTGACATCTACTGGTAAGGGGACCGGACTATGTTCTTTGTGGGAACTTCCCCAGGATGAGAAGCAGTAGGCTGATACTCACAAGGCCCAGAATAAAGATTGCTGTGTTTGAGTTCTAGGTGTGAGTTTGAGTCTGTTAAGTAGGACCTGCTTAGTAAGTCTTGAATTGGTAAGATGGTAAATGGACTTGAGCTAGTATTGCACTTTTCGTCTTCTGACTACTAAAAGTGCTTTTACAGCGCAGGTCACACCTACACATTCACACACATTCATACACTGCCGATGAAGCAGTGGGAGCAACTTGGGGCTAAGTGTCTTGCCCACAGAGGATCGAACCCCGACCTTCTGGTAGAGAGACGGCAAAATCTACCAACTGAGCCACAGCCGCCCAGCCAAGTTGTGCCTAGCTGGGTTAACATATAGCTGGACGGCTTTGTTCTGCCTGAAAGAAGTATGAAGCTCCCCTTTGGCCCATCTCTCGAGGCATAGATGGTCATTGGGTATATTGCAGGCAACTGTTAAAAAAAGGCTAATTTGAAACATCACTTCTTGTTGTGGGGAAGCACCTGAGGTTAGACAAACACTTTTGGATGAAGGAACCTCAAAGAAACAAGGACAATTCTTTATATGAAAGAATGTGTTTCACAATGTTATAACAAATCACATCAAAATACAGATTAAGACCACTGTTCTCTTATGATATAAACTGCTATGATCCCCCGACTAGTAACTTTTACTGGATCGGTGGTGTGGACGGCCTGTTGCTGTGCCCCCCACCCACTCCCTCCCCACCGACTCCAACTCCTACAACTGTTAATATCAACCTTACATAATTATCATTAATATTAAAGAGAATATTTAATAATAATTTAATAATATTTCATTATAGTATAAATGTTAATATAACAATGATGAGTCAATTATTATACTTTGTTGTTACTGCAGATAGTCCAGGTCCAGGTTCAGGTCCAGGATCAGGACCAATTCAGGTTCGGGTGACTTTATTTGGACCCGTAGGTAGATTTGTTTGCAACCAGTAAGATCGACATCCATGGGAACCATGAATCCATGACAATCCAACACCACAATTTCAGAGGGATGCAAAGGTATCGTCTTTGTTTAAATGCTGCTGGATCATCTTCTCTTTGTTTCCCCCCGCCATTGTTGCTGTGCTACAATGCTAGTACTAATGCTACAGTGCTATGATGAACACAACAGGAGGTCTGAATAGGAGGTCAGCGCTTTTTGTAACATAACAATGAGTAAGGTCTTTTACCTGCTTTTTGTAACATAACAATGAGTAAGGTCTTTTACCTGCTTTATATAACATAACAATGAGTAAGGTCTTTTACCTGCTTTAAGGTCTTTTACCTGCTTTATGTAACATAACAATAAGTAAGGTCTTTTACCTGCTTTATGTAACGTAACAATGAGTAAGGTCTTTTACCTGCTTTAAGGTCTTTTACCTGCTTTTTGTAACATAACAATGAGTAAGGTCTTTTACCTGCTTTAAGGTCTTTTACCTGCTTTATGTAACATAACAATAAGTAAGGTCTTTTACCTGCTTTATGTATCATAACAATGAGTAAGGTCTTTTACCTGCTTTATGTATCATAACAATGAGTAAGGTCTTTTACCTGCTTTATGTATCATAACAATGAGTAAGGTCTTTTACCTGCTTTAAGGTCTTTTACCTGCTTTATGTAACATAACAATGAGTAAGGTCTTTTACCTGCTTTAAGGTCTTTTACCTGCTTTATGTATCATAACAATGAGTAAGGTCTTTTACCTGCTTTAAGGTCTTTTACCTGCTTTATGTAACATAACAATGAGTAAGGTCTTTTACCTGCTTTATGTATCATAACAATGAGTAAGGTCTTTTACCTGCTTTATGTATCATAACAATGAGTAAGGTCTTTTACCTGCTTTAAGGTCTTTTACCTGCTTTATGTAACATAACAATGAGTAAGGTCTTTTACCTGCTTTAAGGTCTTTTACCTGCTTTATGTATCATAACAATGAGTAAGGTCTTTTACCTGCTTTAAGGTCTTTTACCTGCTTTATGTAACATAACAATGAGTGAGGTCTTTTACCTGTTTTTTGTAACATAACAATGAGTAAGGTCTTTTACCTGCTTTATGTAACATAACAATGAGTAAGGTCTTTTACCTGCTTTATGTAACATAACAATGAGTAAGGTTTTTTACCTGCTTTAAGGTCTTTTACCTGCTTTATGTAACATAACAATGAGTAAGGTCTTTTACCTGCTTTAAGGTCTTTTACCTGCTTTATGTAACATAACAATGAGTAAGGTCTTTTACCTGCTTCAAGGTCTTTTACCTGCTTTATGTATCATAACAATGAGTAAGGTCTTTTACCTGCTTTAAGGTCTTTTACCTGCTTTATGTATCATAACAATGAGTAAGGTCTTTTACCTGCTTTATGTATCATAACAATGAGTAAGGTCTTTTACCTGCTTTAAGGTCTTTTACCTGCTTTATGTAACATAACAATGAGTGAGGTCTTTTACCTGTTTTTTGTAACATAACAATGAGTAAGGTCTTTTACCTGCTTTATGTAACATAACAATGAGTAAGGTCTTTTACCTGCTTTATGTAACATAACAATGAGTAAGGTTTTTTACCTGCTTTTTGTAACATAACAATGAGTATGGTCTTTTACCTGTTTTTTGTAACATAACAATAAGTAAGGTCTTTTACCTGCTTTATGTAACATAACAATGAGTAAGGTCTTTTACCTGCTTTATGTAACATAACAATGAGTGAGGTCTTTTACCTGTTTTATGTAACATAACAATGAGTAAGGTCTTTTACCTGCTTTTTGTAACATAACAATAAGTGAGGTCTTTTACCTGCTTTATGTAACATAACAATGAGTAAGGTCTTTTACCTGCTTTTTGTAACATAACAATAAGTAAGGTCTTTTACCTGCTTTATGTAACATAACAATGAGTAAGGTTTTTTACCTGCTTTTTGTAACATAACAATGAGTAAGGTCTTTTACCTGCTTTATGTAACATAACAATAAGTAAGGTCTTTTACCTGCTTTATGTAACATAACAATAAGTAAGGTCTTTTACCTGCTTTATGTAACATAACAATAAGTAAGGTCTTTTACCTGCTTTATGTAACATAACAATGAGTAAGGTCTTTTACCTGCTTTATGTAACATAACAATAAGTAAGGTATTTTACCTGCTTTATGTAACATAACAATGAGTAAGGTCTTTTACCTATTTTTTGTAACATAACAATGAGTAAGGTCTTTTACCTGCTTTATGTAACATAACAATGAGTAAGGTCTTTTACCTGCTTTATGTAACATAACAATGAGTAAGGTTTTTTACCTGCTTTTTGTAACATAACAATGAGTATGGTCTTTTACCTGTTTTTTGTAACATAACAATAAGTAAGGTCTTTTACCTGCTTTATGTAACATAACAATGAGTAAGGTCTTTTACCTGCTTTATGTAACATAACAATGAGTGAGGTCTTTTACCTGTTTTATGTAACATAACAATGAGTAAGGTCTTTTACCTGCTTTTTGTAACATAACAATAAGTAAGGTCTTTTACCTGCTTTATGTAACATAACAATGAGTAAGGTCTTTTACCTGCTTTTTGTAACATAACAATGAGTAAGGTCTTTTACCTGCTTTTTGTAACATAACAATAAGTAAGGTCTTTTACCTGCTTTATGTAACATAACAATGAGTAAGGTTTTTTACCTGCTTTTTGTAACATAACAATGAGTAAGGTCTTTTACCTGCTTTATGTAACATAACAATAAGTAAGGTCTTTTACCTGCTTTATGTAACATAACAATAAGTAAGGTCTTTTACCTGCTTTATGTAACATAACAATAAGTAAGGTCTTTTACCTGCTTTATGTAACATAACAATAAGTAAGGTCTTTTACCTGCTTTATGTAACATAACAATAAGTAAGGTCTTTTACCTGCTTCTTGTAAAGTGTCTCCAGATAACACTTATCTGGAGTTGACGCTATACAAATAAAAATTGATTGATTGATTGATTGTGTAACCCCGCCTCTCAGCAATCACAGCTGGGATTGGCTCCAGCCCTCGTGACCCCGTGCAGGAAAAGCAGTAGAGATAATGAATGGGTGGATAAAGAACGACAAAACTGTGATTAAATCCTGGAGCGCGGAACATCTTTTTAAATGATCTGGATCTTTAATCATTTCAGTGGATAAGATTATTCAAATATCTGCTGGCTCTGTGCTCTGTGAAAAACACATGAATGAACTGTAATGTACCATGAACATAGTCATGAAGTACTAATGGGATGTGTAACATGCAAAACATCTGATAGACGCAGCTCATCACACACATTATAACCAGCACACTCACGTTATCACAAACAGATGTTTAAATATATTTGAGGAGGAGACAGAAAGTTTGACAACGCAGGAGAAGGGGGATCACAGAAACTCTGCTTCGGTCGGTGTTTGGTCCTGAAAGGTGATTTACTAAATTTAAAGACAACAGTTTTGAAAGATACTCTGTGCAGGGTTATCCAGGTCTTGGTAAATCTGAAGCTTGACCCAAAGGCAACTGGACATCTGTGATGGTCAGCTGCCTTTGATTCAAACTTTGAATTTCATGTGAAATCAACAAATCTGCAGAGGCTGAATATTCTCAATGTGAGTGTATGAATACATAAGTCTGGTTACTTTTTTGGAAATCCTGTAGACAGGTGCTTTCTTTTTTTCATTGGTAGTACAACGCAGTAATCTTTCAGTTAACTTTACAAAGATGTATCTTTGGGCATTTTCCCAGAGAGTTTTTACCAGGAGGAGCTGGAAAGCATTGCCAGGGAGAGGGAACGCCGCGAACTGACCTTGGATAAGTGGAAGAAAATGGATGAATGGATGTCCATCCGTCAGTACAGGTCTATCATACATTATATATGAAAATGTGTATATTCATGTGTGTGATGGGCAACAGGTTGTGGTCTCGCTTTAGGTCTCGACTCAGTCTCAATGTCTTCTTCTAAATTCAGTTTCCAATCACTCTGGTCTTTATTATTACGTCTGACATTCACAAATCTTTCTCCATGGAACTTGAATATTGTGTCCCTCGTTCCTCTTGTTCTCTCTGGCTCTACATTTATAACATATGTCTCTCAACAGCACGTCCTCCACCGCTCTTCCCCTGCTTCCTCAACTCTCCTCCAACTCGACCCTCGTTGGAGATTGGACATGCCTCCAGTCAAGAACGAGCTTCAGCGTCCTGACTACTCTCTCTGTCGCCCACATCCTCCGCCTCCCCGTCTTTATGCGCGTCCTCTTTCTGGGTTACCACGGCAGGAGACGATGGCGCTCCACCTCCACAGATGCAACAAGTTCCTCTGACCTCTTCACCTATCACGCCATCGCCATGCAGCTGAGCGAATTGCTGGGGTTCATCATGTTTTGTGGAGGCATCTATTTCAATCTTCTAGTAATGCTGTTGGTCGGGCGAAACATCACAACCGTTACTTTGATTGAAAAGGTCCTGTTTCACCTCCTGACGTGTGTGGAGCATTACCTGGCGGTGGTTCATCCCATGACTTATGTTGGACTGAAACAGGCGGGCGGCGTGAGGATTACAAACGTCAGCGCTGGATGTGTTTGGTTGCTAAGCTTTGTGGTGTTGCCTTTCATTTATGAAAGTAGCTCTGAGTTCAGCCTGTCCTTCTGTTTCAGCTTCATGTCCTTCGTCTTGATTTCCACCTCGTTTTGTAGCATTTCTGTTCTATGAGCTCTCAAGCGCCCGGGGCCAGGGACCCGGGAGCGGGTTGACCAATCAAAGCAGAGAGCTTTCTACACTGTCATGGCTATAATGGGAGTGCTGTTGTTCAGGTTTGGGGGAACCTGGTTGTGTTTGTGATACTAGCCTTAAAAGCGTTTGATTATATCTGTGTGGTGTGGCTCTCTCTCTTTTGGCACCTTGGTGTTACCTTTGCTGTTTCTACACCGGGCAGGAAAACTACGATGTAAATAAAACGCTGAATCGAATGTGAGACGAGCAGACTGATACTCATCATGCTTACTCTGGTGTTCATGTTTTAGTCAAACTATTCACAGAAATGATCAACGATGGTCTGCTGTCAAGTCAAATGATTCATTTGCATTTATTTAAAATTTGTGTTTAGAAGAAGCAGATCAAAATGACTGTGGGGATCGAACCAGTGCACCACCATTCACCCACTGATCAATTCATGTACATTGTTGAAATTATTGTTTCTTATGATAAATAATTCATAATGATCTTCTTTGTGTCTTGAGTTGTTGATGTTCAGTTTGAATACAGACTGAGAAGCAGACAAACTGCTGCAGAGTTCATATTTAAATAATGGAGGATCAGATGTGAACTCATTTAACCCAACAAGACAACAGATCAGGTTTACATTTTTACATTTGGAATTAAAGAAACATAATGGTGGAAAAAGTATTCAGTAACGAAACCCTGCAGCCCAAGTATAGCTACATCACCTACCACATGGCCCTGCCACCTTGAGCAGACCCAGGTTCCACCTAACCTACCACATGGCCCTGCCACCTTGAGCAGACCCAGGTTCCACCTAACCTACCACATGGCCCTGCCACCTTGAGCAGACCCAGGTTCCACCTATCCTACCACATGGCCCTGCCACCTTGAGCAGACCCAGGTTCCACCTATCCTACCACATGGCCCTGCCACCTTGAGCAGACCCAGGTTCCACCTATCCTACCACATGGCCCTGCCACCTTGAGCAGACCCAGGTTCCACCTATCCTACCACATGGCCCTGCCACCTGGAGCAGACCCAGGTTCCACCTAACCTACCACATGGCCCTGCCACCTGGAGCAGACCCAGGTTCCACCTATCCTACCACATGGCCCTGCCACCTTGAGCAGACCCAGGTTCCACCTAACCTACCACATGGCCCTGCCACCTGGAGCAGACCCAGGTTCCACCTATCCTACCACATGGCCCTGCCACCTGGAGCAGACCCAGGTTCCACCTATCCTACCACATGGCCCTGCCACCTGGAGCAGACCCAGGTTCCACCTATCCTACCACATGGCCCTGCCACCTTGAGCAGACCCAGGTTCCACCTATCCTACCACATGGCCCTGCCACCTGGAGCAGACCCAGGTTCCACCTATCCTACCACATGGCCCTGCCACCTGGAGCAGACCCAGGTTCCACCTATCCTACCACATGGCCCTGCCACCTTGAGCAGACCCAGGTTCCACCTAACCTACCACATGGCCCTGCCACCTGGAGCAGACCCAGGTTCCACCTATCCTACCACATGGCCCTGCCACCTTGAGCAGACCCAGGTTCCACCTAACCTACCACATGGCCCTGCCACCTGGAGCAGACCCAGGTTCCACCTAACCTACCACATGGCCCTGCCACCTGGAGCAGACCCAGGTTCCACCTATCCTACCACATGGCCCTGCCACCTGGAGCAGACCCAGGTTCCACCTATCCTACCACATGGCCCTGCCACCTTGAGCAGACCCAGGTTCCACCTAACCTACCACATGGCCCTGCCACCTGGAGCAGACCCAGGTTCCACCTATCCTACCACATGGCCCTGCCACCTGGAGCAGACCCAGGTTCCACCTATCCTACCACATGGCCCTGCCACCTTGAGCAGACCCAGGTTCCACCTAACCTACCACATGGCCCTGCCACCTGGAGCAGACCCAGGTTCCACCTATCCTACCACATGGCCCTGCCACCTTGAGCAGACCCAGGTTCCACCTAACCTACCACATGGCCCTGCCACCTGGAGCAGACCCAGGTTCCACCTATCCTACCACATGGCCCTGCCACCTTGAGCAGACCCAGGTTCCACCTAACCTACCACATGGCCCTGCCACCTGGAGCAGACCCAGGTTCCACCTAACCTACCACATGGCCCTGCCACCTTGAGCAGACCCAGGTTCCACCTATCCTACCACATGGCCCTGCCACCTGGAGCAGACCCAGGTTCCACCTATCCTACCACATGGCCCTGCCACCTGGAGCAGACCCAGGTTCCACCTATCCTACCACATGGCCCTGCCACCTTGAGCAGACCCAGGTTCCACCTAACCTACCACATGGCCCTGCCACCTGGAGCAGACCCAGGTTCCACCTATCCTACCACATGGCCCTGCCACCTTGAGCAGACCCAGGTTCCACCTAAGCTACCACATGGCCCTGCCACCTGGAGCAGACCCAGGTTCCACCTATCCTACCACATGGCCCTGCCACCTTGAGCAGACCCAGGTTCCACCTAACCTACCACATGACCCTGCCACCTGGAGCAGACCCAGGTTCCACCTAACCTACCACATGGCCCTGCCACCTTGAGCAGACCTCAGTACCCATCATACCCACATATGAACAGAAAAAAAGGAAAAAGTACAGTCTGTAGAGAGATGGAAGAAAAGAACGGAGGGGGGGGGGGGGGGGGGGGGCAGAAGCTGGGCGAGAAGCCTGATTAGACTTGAGCTCTGCCGGGTTAGGCTGCATGCCCTCCCCCCCTTCTCCATCATTTCCATTAAACAAGACAGATGATACAAAGAGAACAGGGGGGGTGCAGCACACAGGACTGTTCAGTCATTCGCTCCAGCGTTTTATTTGCATTAAACTTTGAAGTCAGTCTGAACAATCCTGATCTTAAACGTCTATTTAAATGTTCTGGTTTCACAATCATCCAAATGCAGAACATTAGACGTTAGCAGGATATTCAAATAGTGGTGCTGCTGGCTCCGTGCTCTGCTCGGCCCAGGGAACAATAAATGTGAACGATGTATTTACACATTGTAATGAACCGTAAGAAGAATCATTAAGTATGAATAGGTTTCGTAACATGGTGTCACCTGATCTTCACACACAAATAGTTCAAGTTCAAGTTATCTTTATTAGTCAAATGCACAACATAACAGGCAAAGCAGTCACATCTGGCAATGAAATGTTTGTGTTCCAAGCTCTCCTGAACAATGCAAAAATAAAAAATAGTATAGAAGATAGAGTAACAACGTACAGTGCAATTAAGAACCAACTATAAATAAACAAATACAAACAAACATATACAAACAAATATAATCAACATATGCACACATGCTTTGATGACAAAAAGATATTTAAATATATCTGGATCAGAGTGAAGAGCAATCAGAATGAAACTCTGCTGAGGTGAACCAGCTGTAGACATGTCTGAATGTCTGTGTTCAGTACAACCTGATATAACATGTAATGATCTATTTAAATGTCATCATGGTTGTTTGTACACCTACGGCACAGAGAAGGTGATTCAAACACTGCTGCTGACCCTGCCATCTGAACTCCCTGTTAGATTTGCCTGAGGTAATTTAGCGTAAAGAGCTAACCTTAGCATCGACATGCAAACACACCTTAATGGCAGAGACTCATTCTGAGGCGCGAAGCGGTGAGACGGAGAAGAAGCTGTGCTGTTCTTTTAAATCACAGATTCCTTTAAGATCATTTCCTTATGTTAAATTCTTTGGATTCATATCTTTTCCTACACTGGTCTGACTTGTGAAATCATCAGTTGAAGAGAATGTTTTTCATGTTTCTTTGAGGTCTTTTCTGAGAGTTTGATGAAATCTTTTTCTTTTTAGGCCGAGTGTGGTTTTAGGATTTTAATTTAACGTTTTATCCCGTCTCTCTCTGTTTCCTCTTTAAAGCTTCCACAAAGATGTCAGTCAACTCCTTTTTTTAACGGACTCTGAAGCTCCTTCAGTGAGCGATTAGTGATGCCTTAATGTTCCACTGAACGGCTCAGGAGCTCCTTCTGTTCCTGCAACAGTCAGATATTTTAATGAACATTTTTACTTGTGTTTCTGACTCATGGCTGTACATGATTATTCAAATGGTTTGTTTGTTATTTATTTACTTGTTGTGTACTGTTGATATTGTTTGTTGTGTGTATGAACTGACCAGGTGATAAATGAGTTTCCCCGCTGAGGATCAATAAAGTTTTATAATCTAATAGAAGCGTTGATGAAGTGAGAATAAAGAAGCTGCACACTGCATGTAAATTTACCTGAAATGAGCGTGATCTAGAAACACAGTTAAGCAGTGAGTACAGTATGTTATTCTTCTTTTCTCTAGTCCCTCAATTAAACAACTTTTATACACGAGGGGAGGAGTCAGCCGGCCGTCCGGGCGATGTAAACAAAGTGAAGATAGGACTCTGAAAACATCACAGACAGTGGGACTCGGGTGTTACACCCATTGTAGACAGTCATGACTCACAGAGTTATTTTCAGAGGAGATACTTGATTTCTACATTTTAAGACTTTAAGTGGAGTAGAACAATCCGACCTTCACAGATCTGATCCTCAAACGGCGCCCGGGTCAGGAGGTCACAGCTTCCTGGGTCAGGTGACTCTTCATGTGAGTCTTCAGACAGTGACTCTGCGTGAAGGCTTTCTCACACAGGGTGCACTTGTACGGTCTCTCCCCGTTGTGGGTCCTCATGTGGACCTTCAGGTAGACTTTGCGAGCGCACGCCTTCCCGCAGATCCCACAAACGAACGGTTTGAGGTCGGAGTGCACCGTCACGTGGTTATCCAGGTGAACTTTACGTTTGAAGGACCAGCCGCAGTCGGGGCAGCGGTACGGTGTCTCCCCCGTGTGGACCCTCATGTGGACCGTCAGAGGCCCCTTGGTGGTGAAGCCCTTCCCGCACTCTGCGCAGTGGAAGGGTTTCTCGTTGGTGTGCGTCCTCATGTGGAGCGTCAGCTGTTTGCTGCTCAGGAACATCTTACAGCAGACGTCACAGAGGAACGCTCGCTCTCTCTCCGTGTGGATCTTCTCGTGTTGTCTCAGCGTCCCCGCCAGTTTGAAGCTCCGCCCACATGTCTCACAGCTGTGCGGCCTCTCCCCGGTGTGCGTCATCTTATGGCGTGATAACGACCTGTAGTCACTGAGCGACTTCCCGCACACGCCGCAGAGATGAGTGTGCGTGACGCGGTGAGCGTTCAGCTGCGACCTCGCCTCGAACACTTTATTACACGTGTGACATTTATACGTCTTTCTGGCTTCGTGGCGTTTCATGTGATTCTCGAGCGTCGCCTTCAACGCGAACGTCTCGGGGCAGACGTCACACTCGTACGGTTTCTCCCCCGAGTGTGCCGCCACGTGCTCGTTCAGGCCGAGGACGCTTAAAAACGACTCGCCGCAGACGTGGCAGTCCACTGTTTTGTGGCGAGTCAGAAGGTGGTCGTTCAGCGCCGCCTCAGACGGGGAACGTTCTCCACAAACGCCACAGAGACTCCTCGGATCGTCCACGTGACTCCAGGCGTGTTTGACGAGCGCCGTTTCTGATTTCTGCAAAACGCCACAGACTTTACACGAGCGCTGTTTCTCCGTCGCCTTGAAGCGTCGCGCTCTTTGTTTCTTGGTCGTCTTCGGCTGCAGCTCAGAGTCACTCTCTTTCACCTCCTCCTCGCCCTCGTCTGGTTTCCACTCCTCCTCGCCGCTGTCACCGGGCGCTCTTTGTTCCTTCTCTTCCTCTTTACTGTTTTCAGCCGAGCATGCTCCAAAGTCCTCGTAGAGTTCTGGGATGAATCCTCGACCGTCATCGTTGGCGTGCTCTGTGTCCACGTCTTGTTGGTGCGACGTCGAGCTGCACGACGCCTCTGCTCCGCTGGCGTCGACCTCCTGACCGGCGCAGCTGAGGGAAACACGAGAAACAGTTCAGAGGGTGTCCACTGCACAGCTCCTACATGTCATGTATTTTATATTTAACTTTTTTTTCCAAAATATTTTTATTGTACTTTTAACTTTAAAACACACAAACAGACAATTCAAACAGTACAACAGAACAAACAACACACATTGGCCACAAATTAAATTTCTCATCTATATCTCAGACACATGGCACACCCCATACATTATAGACAAAATAGTTACGCCTGTAACCACAAAATATGGCACGAAGAAAGCCACGGCATCCAAGCTTGTGCAGGAAACAGTGTTTAATAACCACAGTTGACAGTGAGGCAGCACCTCTTTTTCTTTTACATTGAAAATGTTTTAACATTAAAAGCAATGTCTTTTAAGCAAGATTAGAAAATAACGCATAAAATAAAGGGCATCAAATAAAAAATTAAAATTAGGGCTGGGCAACGATTAAAAGTTTTAATCACGTTAATCGCATGAGTTCCTGTGATTAATCACGATTAATCGCATTGTTAGACGCAAAATCCAATAATGAATTAAAAAGTAGTGTATAGCGCACTTTTATTGTAAATATATTTCTCAACTTAAACAATGTAATCAAAGCAAATAAATACAAAACTAAAGCTTATTGCATTGGTTGCAGTCTGGACGCAGAGTGGTGTGGGTCTCCTCTCTGACTGCAGCTGGGTCTGCTGCGCGAGGCTACACTGACAGCCTGTGAGAGCTTTAGGAAGGGGGAGGGGCTTACGGCAGCACCCGCTGCTCGTTGAGTAACTGCAGAGCAATACGTGCTTTCACGTCTGTTTCTTACACCAAAAATTCTCCAATAACACCAGAAAAAGTCGCTAGATTTGTCGCTAGTAGCTGTTGACAAAAAAAGTCACCAAGGGGGTTTGGAAAGTCGCCAGATTTAGCGAGAAAGTTGCCAAGTTGGCAACACTGTTTCCTCTTTCCTGTGAGCGCCGCAGCAGACATGCGCAGCAGACATGCGCAGCAGTAAGCAACATACGAGGCTCGCTCACGATGGAATTTAACAAAATAAAAGGCAGTGAGCAACAGACTTTTACAATAAGAAAATAAATAATAAAAACTGCGTTAATGCGAGATAAAATAATTGTCGGCGATAATTAATTAATGAGTTAACGTGAAAATAACGCATTAACGTGCCCAGCCCTAATTAAAATACATTAAAAAATGTTTTAAAAAATCCTGCCTTATGACCCAAAAATATCCCTTTGTCTGTTTTCTGGGCTGTAATCCATCATTCCCTTTAGTACAGAATTTGCAAGTCTTTTACCACTATATCTAAAGAAGGGTGTCCAAATTTCCAAAAAATCCTCACCTTTACACTTGAACCTACATGTTAAATACTCCATTGGTATGAGGTCAAAGATTATTTTATGCCATCCTAATACTGAAGGAGGAGTATTATCAATCCATTTTAGTAATATGTTTTTCTGGGCAGCAAACGTGAGGATACTGAATAGCCTTCTTCTATAAAAGCCCTTTAGCTGAGGACTGGGTAAACCAAGGAGCAAAGTTTGAGGCTCAATATTAAATAGAACATTAAAAATCAAATTTAGTTTACCAGCAATTTTACCCCAGTAATCTTCAATGTGGGTACATAACCACATACAGTGTCTATAGCTTCCCACCTCCACAATACATTTTGAGCACATTTCTGACAGACTTGGATTCATCCTGTGTCTTAGCTGGGGGGTAATCTGTAAGCGATGTAGTATTCTAAACTGAGTTTCTCTAGTTCTATTACATATGGAGATCTCCTTTGCAGAGCTCCATATTTGAGCCCATGTTGCTTCATCCATTGTTAGGTTCAGATCAGTATTCCACATCCACCTCAAGTCATCTGAGGACATGCTACCAGCAAGGTGGAGTTTCACATAACCCTGACCAAGAATTGATTTCTTGCCTCTGTGAAGAAGTAAAGATTCAATCTGTGAAGTTTGGCAATCAAAAATATTATCACTTTGTTTTATAATAAAGCTACGGATTTGTAAAAATCTAAAAAAAATGGCTTCTGGGGAGGGAAAATTTGTGTTTTATTTGCTCAAATGTTAGCATAACTCCTCTGTCATATAAATGTCCAAGTGTCAAAATCCCCCTGTCTTTCCAGATGTTAAATCCCTGATCAGACAAAGCCGGAGCAAAATCAGTGTTACCTTGTATAGGAGTCAGGGAGGATAATGACTTTGAGCGGCCCTCCACCTTTCTTATTGTCTGCCAAGTTTGCAGGGTAGTTCTAATCATTATATTGTTGTTCACATCAGGCTGAACCTTCTTTAAGTCTAGAGCAAATAAAAGAGCCGGCAGCGAGTCTATCCATACTGATTCTGGGTCATTGTTAATCCACTCAGCTATGTAATGAAATTGTGCAGCTAACTGATAAAGTCTAATATTTGGAACATCTAAGCCTCCTTCCTCAGCAGGCATCTGTAATTTAGCCATTTTTAATCGTGGCTTCTTTTTATTTCAGATAAATTTACTGAACCAGCTATTCAACTTTTTGATAGTTTTAGTACCAAGTAGGATTGGGATCATTTGAAAATAGTAAAGGAGTCTAGGAAGGATGTTCATTTTCAGTAATGCTATCCTACCCAGCATAGATAATGGAAGGGGAAATTAAAGGAGTTTTATTTATCGAGTAAAATATTTTAAATTCTAACTTAAAATATGAAATAAAATTTGGGTCACTGAGTAGGTGTGGGTCAAACTTCCAGGATTTACTAATGCCTGTTTTTTCCCTGAAAAGCAACTGTAGAAAAACTGGGCTATGGTCTAAAATAGAAATGACTCCGATATCACAAGACACCACAGAAGATAGCATTAGGTTAGGGATAAAGAAATAATCAATTCGCGAGCTGCTTTTGTGAGCACTTGAAAAGAAGGTGAATTCTTTTTGGTTAGGATGTATAGCTCCCCAGACGTCTACAAGCCCTTGCTCTTTTTGTAGGGGCTCCAGACTCAGCAGGTAGCTTATCAATGAGTGGCTTCAGGTGACAATTGAAATCTCCACCTACAACAGAACATTCACTCTCAAGTTCAGCAAACTCCAGAAATGCCTTTGTAACAAAGTCTGTGGGGTGGTTTGGTGGGACATATATATTAAGAATTGAGATTGATTTTCCATAAAATACACCCTTAATTATAATGTATCGTCCCTCACTGTCTTTAACGCAGGATTCAAGCTTAAAAGGCAATTTCTTATTAATCAGGATACTAACTCCTCGACTGTTCGAGGTGTAAGATGAAAAAAAAGTATCACCAACCCAGTCCCTCTTCAGTTTAACATGTTCTTGGTCCTTAAGATGCGTTTCCTGCAGGAGTGCAATTTCCACTCCTTCCTTCTTCAGAGAAGTCAGGATCTTCTTTCTCTTAACTGGGTGATGAATGCCCCGCACATTCCAAGTGCACAGCTTTATACTAGGAATGTTCATAATCAAATTTGACTGCAACATAATGTAAATAAGTGCTGCGCAACACTGTCAAACACATGAAAAAAGAATACTCTGGTGACACGTAATGCATATCGAACAATTAACAGAACAGTGGCCCTTTTAACAAAACTATTTACAAACACTATTACTAGGTCCCTCACAAGCCGTATTACGGCCTTTAAACCTAAGAACCGACCGCAAAGAGTGAGATTTAAACCTCCTATTGGGTGGAGGACCCCTTGTCTGACTCTAAATGCAAGCATTTATTTTTTCCTTCCTTAGCTGGCACAGTAAATAATCATAAATGTATTCATGTATATCAATCTTCCTACCACTAAGAATTATTGCCAACATCATATATATATATATATAGATATACTAGAGAAGGAGATGTGCCAGAAAACTAGTAAAGAAAAAACATAATTGGTAGATTACAGTTCCCGTTGGCAGTAATGACTCTTACGAGTGGTTATTTGGGCAAAGAAAATAAGGGAAGACTAAACGAAAAAATGATTTAAGTAATTTGTAGTTAGGTTTAAGCCTCCAAGTCTTCAATGTAGAAATACACCATGCAGCATCATTATTATGTCATCCTCAAGCTTCAATATAAATAAACAACTTAGATAACATAAATGTAGCTGATAGGTAAAGAGCTTAGATTAGGGAGTGTTAACTATTCTCCTCCATAAAGCTTAACAAAACACAGAATGGCAGGATACCCCGAAGATGTTTAGGAAACCGATTGAAGCCCTCCAGGCAGACAGGTGAGCACTGCTCTCACATTATATAGAAAAAGACAACGTTTTCGACTTCATTTGTGTATTTTAGGTCATCTACAGAGTGTCAACAAATGCTGAGGCTTGCTCTGGAGAGTTAAATGTTTTAACAGTGTTATTCACCGTGATCCTGAGAGAAGAGGGGTAGATCATGGCGTAGCGGGCCCCGTCTGTGTTCTGGAGCTTCTTCCTAACTTGGTCGTACTCGCGTCGTCTTTTCTGTGTCGCCGCAGAAAAATCAGGAAAGAAATGGATCCGTGTACCATCGAGTCGGACGTCCTTGAGACGTCTGGCTGCATCCATTACTCTGTTGTTAAACCTCACTATCATGTTGTTAAACCTCACTATCACGGCTCTGTTGTTAAACCTCACTATCATGTTGTTAAACCTCACTATCATGTTGTTAAACCTCACTATCATGTTGTTAAACCTCACTATCACGGCTCTCTGTTGTTAAACCTCACTATCATGTTAAACCTCACTATCATGGCTCTCTGTTGTTAAACCTCACTATCACGGCTCTCTGTTGTTAAACCTCACTATCACGGCTCTCTGTTGTTAAACCTCACTATCATGTTGTTAAACCTCACTATCATGTTGTTAAACCTCACTATCACGGCTCTCTGTTGTGAAACCTCACTATCATGTTAAACCTCACTATCACGGCTCTCTGTTGTTAAACCTCACTATCATGTTGTTAAACCTCACTATCATGTTGTTAAACCTCACTATCACGGCTCTCTGTTGTTAAACCTCACTATCATGGCTCTCTGTTGTTAAACCTCACTATCATGTTGTTAAACCTCACTATCATGTTGTTAAACCTCACTATCACGGCTCTCTGTTGTGAAACCTCACTATCATGTTAAACCTCACTATCACGGCTCTCTGTTGTTAAACCTCACTATCATGTTGTTAAACCTCACTATCATGATGTTAAACCTCACTATCATGGCTCTCTGTTGTTAAACCTCACTATCATGTTGTTAAACCTCACTATCATGGCTCTCTGTTGTGAAACCTCACTATCATGGCTCTCTGTTGTGAAACCTCACTATCATGTTAAACCTCACTATCACGGCTCTCTGTTGTTAAACCTCACTATCATGTTGTTAAACCTCACTATCATGTTGTTAAACCTCACTATCATGGCTCTCTGTTGTTAAACCTCACTATCATGTTGTTAAACCTCACTATCACGGCTCTCTGTTGTTAAACCTCACTATCATGGCTCTCTGTTGTTAAACCTCACTATCATGTTGTTAAACCTCACTATCATGTTGTTAAACCTCACTATCACGGCTCTCTGTTGTGAAACCTCACTATCATGTTAAACCTCACTATCACGGCTCTCTGTTGTTAAACCTCACTATCATGTTAAACCTCACTATCATGTTGTTAAACCTCACTATCATGGCTCTCTGTTGTTAAACCTCACTATCATGTTGTTAAACCTCACTATCATGGCTCTCTGTTGTTAAACCTCACTATCATGTTGTTAAACCTCACTATCATGGCTCTCTGTTGTTAAACCTCACTATCATGGCTCTCTGTTGTTAAACCTCACTATCACGGCTCTCTGTTGTTAAACCTCACTATCATGGCTCTCTGTTGTTAAACCTCACTATCACGGCTCTCTGTTGTTAAACCTCACTATCATGATGTTAAACCTCACTATCATTGCTCTCTGTTGTTAAACCTCACTATCACGGCTCTCTGTTGTTAAACCTCACTATCATGGCTCTCTGTTGTGAAACCTCACTATCATGGCTCTCTGTTGTTAAACCTCACTATCATGGCTCTCTGTTGTGAAACCTCACTATCACGGCTCTCTGTTGTTAAACCTCACTATCATGGCTCTGTTGTTAAACCTCACTATCATGTTGTTAAACCTCACTATCATGTTGTTAAACCTCACTATCATGGCTCTCTGTTGTTAAACCTCACTATCACGGCTCTCTGTTGTGAAACCTCACTATCATGGCTCTCTGTTAAACCTCACTATCATGGCTTTCTGTTGTTAAACCTCACTATCACAGCTCTCTGTTGTGAAACCTCACTATCATGGCTCCCTGTTAAACCTCACTATCACGGCTCTCTGTTGTTAAACCTCACTATCACGGCTCTCTGTTGTGAAACCTCACTATCATGGCTCTCTGTTGTTAAACCTCACTATCATGGCTCTCTGTTGTTAAACCTCACTATCATGGCTCTCTGTTGTTAAACCTCACTATCACGGCTCTCTGTTGTTAAACCTCACTATCACGGCTCTCTGTTGTGAAACCTCACTATCATGGCTCTCTGTTGTTAAACCTCACTATCATGGCTCTCTGTTGTTAAACCTCACTATCACGGCTCTCTGTTGTGAAACCTCACTATCATGGCTCTCTGTTGTTAAACCTCACTATCACGGCTCTCTGTTGTTAAACCTCACTATCATGGCTCCCTGTTAAACCTCACTATCACGGCTCTCTGTTGTTAAACCTCACTATCACGGCTCTCTGTTGTTAAACCTCACTATCACGGCTCTCTGTTGTTAAACCTCACTATCACGGCTCTCTGTTGTTAAACCTCACTATCACGGCTCTCTGTTGTGAAACCTCACTATCATGGCTCTCTGTTGTTAAACCTCACTATCACGGCTCTCTGTTGTGAAACCTCACTATTATCCGCTGCTCCGCCTCGTTAACTCGGTCGGTGACTTCTTTTAAACTCTGGGAGATATTGGCGTTAATATCATGCACCATCTTTTCTAGCTTTTCATCCATCATAGCAGCAATATTTGCTGTCATTGTCTCCAGAGCTTTGGTCAGCCTCGGGTCTGCTTCGGAGTTAGCATCACACGCTTTAGCTGCTGGGGGGAGGCTGCAGGTGTATCTTTCTTCTTAGAAAGCTGTTTGGGAGGCATTTTGCTCCAGAATTGGTCCAAGGACATCACCTGGAGTAGTTACTCCGCTTTGCTTTTGCTTTCTCGCCAAAAGGAATAGTGAAACCAATGTTGCAGAATAATGTGCCGGAGCTCTGATAGAGCGTGGCTACTCAGGTGCTTGCATCACCGGAAGTCATATTTTACATTTTTAAAATCTATTTTATATATTGTAATATATTCTTATTCTGTATTATTTAAGTTGTTTCTAGTTCTGCTTTATTTCCTTGTTAATTGTTTAGCACCAATACACCAAGTCAAATTCCTTTATGTGTAAATGTACTTGGCAATAAACCCTGATCCTGATTCTGATTTAGACATGCACCACCCCCTCCCACTGGCCCCTCCCACTGGCCCATCCCACTGGCTCCAGGTGAATTCTCCTGATTATATCCTGCTGCGTTCTCACATCAGCTCACTCTGACTTTCTGCAGAATAAATACGAGGAGGCTGGAGGAGAAACATTCAGATGTTTGTGTTCCTTATTATTATTATTATTATTATTATTATAAATAATAGCAATATAATAATAATAATAATAATAATAATATTATAATAATAATAATAATAATAATAATATAATAATAATAATAACAGTTACCTGGTTTTATCACACGTCAACACGGCGTCTTCAGAGTTTCTGTTT
>NC_083634.1:21558279-21563279 GCF_963584025.1 Labrus mixtus | reverse complement strand
CCCCAGGTTGGTAAATATAAGAATGTGATGATAGTTTTTATTGCAGTTACAGAGTGTGAACAGAAGGGGGAGCCACTGCACAGGAGCAGCATACACAATATACAGATCAGACTTTTTATCTGACATTTCAAAAATGTTTTTACTGATAAGGTTTGGAAACTTCAATATATTTTTATAGAGCCTCAAAAAGATTAAAACAACGTCCATGTTCTATATCTGTGTTTAACTTCTGAATAAATCATTTAGTAAAGTTAACGTGGATTACAGTCAGGACGAATCAGAATGAGTCTCTTTGAAAACAAGTTTCTCTCTGAACGCTGCAGATCTTCACGATTCTTTTTCTTCTTTTCTCTCTCTTTCTATTTTAACCGGCATGCTCGACTTCCTCGGCTTCTTCTTTGGGAGGAGGTCACCTGAAGCCCACCGCCGCTGCTCACTGGTCAGCTTGTTTTGTTTTTCTTCTGGGTCAGCGTCGTGAAGCGGTGCAGGTTTACTGGTGATGGAGGCAGGGTGCTTGTTGTGGTGAAGGAGAAAACTGTGACAGCGCTCAGAGTTCACCGGTGACACCAGGGGGGAGAGGGAGGAGGCTACATGACCTGGGAGGAGTGGAGGAGGGGGCGGAGCCTGGGTGTGTGGGTAAGATCTGTTGGTGGAGTCGATCAGGGTGAAGCTGGAATCTGAGCTCAGAGTCTGAGGGGGAGGGGGAGGGGCTCTGAAACGAGGTCGTACGTCGTCTTGTTGGGGGTTTGAACCATGTTTCACTTCCTCTCTGAGCGAGTGGGCGTCGTCATGCTTCCAGAGGTCGTTGCTGGTCTCTGTTTTCCTGCAGGTTTGTGTGTTTGTGTCTCTGTGCGTCAGTGAGTCAGAGAGCGTGCTCGAGCGTGTCTCCTTGTTGATGTTTCTGATGCCGTTAGCGTCTCTTCCTGTCCCTGTGTGTAACCGCGGGTTCGCGTTGGCGCTGTGTCGGTTCCGGCTTCGCAGCGAGCTGAACACCATGGTGCAGCCCGCCACCGTGCAGCGATGTTTGATCTTCAAGTGGACCGCGTTGTAGTGGATCTTCAGGGTTCCTGCACAAACAGGAAGTGCATCATGAACACACAGCTGTTAGCATGAGTTAGCTTAAAGCTACAAGACGCCACGTTCAGAGTTGAGGTCGCACTTTGTGCCTCAAAACCAAAACAAGGCTTTTGTTTGGCCCTCTGTCCCTCAACACATCAGGACAAGACGAGACACATTGAGGATCTCGAGTCAGCCTCTGTGGAACCCAAGTTTGAGTTTTCTGTTTTGTCAGCAGAGGGTCTTACATCGTGCCGAGTAGAACCTCAAGACGCACGATCAGGAAAACATCTGAAAGAGGAAAGAACTCCAGACTCCACATGTTCACCATGAGTTTACAGCTGATCATGTGTCAGAGAAACCATCGTACATACAAACCTTTGTCGTAGAAGCTTTTCCCACAAACGCCACAGCAGACCCTCCCCTTTCTACTTCCTGCAGGCGAGAGAGAAGGGAGGGTGCAGAGGGGAGAGGGGGGAGGATGGAGGGAAGGAGGGAAGGAGGAGGTAGGAAGAGAGCAGAGGAAGGAGGAAGAGAAGGAGGGTAGAGGACTGAGGGAGGAGGAGCCCGGGTACTTCTGGGTAAACTTGGGGGAGGGGACAGAAAAGAAGGAGGAGTCTTTGGAGGGGGAGGGGGACGAGGTGGTCTCTGGTTTGGAGATGCTCCTCTGAAGATCCTTGTCAGTTTGGAACCAGGGTTTCTGATGTCCTGCTGATCGGGAGAGGTTCGGCTTGTCGGGGTCAGATTTGATCTTTATGATCTGATGTTTCTCTTCTTCTCTTCTTCTCTCCTGGTTGTTTCTTTCAGACGGTTTGGAGTCGTTTGACTTCCATAGAAATGTAACTTTACTTTGAGGATCGAGGTCCTGGAATAAAAAGACAGAAGAGAAGAAGGGATGACACCCTGACCCTGATCAGGAACCTGGATGTTGGTGGATGGTTGATGTTAGGGTGGGTCATCTCAGTTGTTACCTTGGTGGGAAGGTGGAAGCTGGAGTTTGGAAAGTGGAACGGCAGGAGCAGAGAGAGTCTGTCTGGAACGTTCTGGTGGTCAGTCTGGTTGTTTTTCTTGAAGCGACAGACGTCTGAACCTAAAGACCCTCTTCTGTTCTTCTCTCCTGCAGGTCCAGCGTCTCGTCCGATGAAGGTGCTGATGTTGGTTGTTGGTTCCAGGAAGTGAAGGGTCATTAACTCGACGATGGGGCGGGTCTCACCAAAGCGAAGGAACTGTCTGAGGATCAGAAGCTCCTCCTCCTGAGTCACCATCAACCAGCGGTCCAACACCTTCCCAACGGGGAACTGAGCGGAAACAAATCAAATGTTAACAAAGAGAAGTGACATCACACGAGATCAGCTGGTCCCCTCTGATCGTATCTTTAAGTTACTTATAGAAACATGCTGCTCTGCTGTCGGTCTGACAGAGCCGGGTCAGATGATCCACAATATGGTCTTTCTCTTGAACATAAATAAATGGATGCTGGTAACAGGTCAACGTTCTTTTCACATCAAGCTGAAGTTTCTTTGTCTTTCTGACTCTGTCTTTTATTTGAGTCCACGTTGTGTACCCGCATGCTGGTGCATGAACTGTACCGGGCCGAAGCGGGCCAGGACCGAGGTAGTGTACGGAGCACTCACACTATTCAAACAAACAAACAAACAAACAAACAAACAAACAAACAAACAAACAAACACACCTCCAACCCCTCTCCACACACGTTTGCACGAAGGAGTTATCAATTAGAACGCACCATAATCATCCTCAGCTCGACACAGAATGATCTAAAAACTCTTACTAACATCAGTGAGTGTGTTCTTCTTCTTCTCTCTTGTTCTTGACTAAAACAGCTTTTATACAAACTGGACTTTAGGGGTGAAGTGTGTTTAGGCGCGGTGAGGATTGCCTCGTGTGAGGGCGCCCTGAATGTTTACCTGCAGCATGTATCCTCTAACGTAATCCCCCAGACTCCAGCCCAGTGTGTGCAGGATGTGCTCCACCTGAAACACACACAAAGATCTTTACATCCAAACGTGACTGAAGTAAACATCTTAAAATCACAACATGTCAGACGATCAGCTCACCTGCTCTGGAGTCAGGACGCTGTAGAGGCGGTCCAGAAGAATCTTTAAGCGAACAGGGACGGCCTGAGCTCCGTATAAGACCAGGGAGCTCAGGTCCAACACCAGCCCAGGAAGAGCCACCTCCACTGGGCCACAGCTGGAGGGCGGCCGGGCCTGATGCTGGAGCTTCTGACAGGCTGAGGAGAGAAAAGACCACAATGAACAGTATCGTTCATTTACACTTCTTCACACTTCTTCTCTGAAAAGTTACGTTTCTGTTCTTTTTCAAATCATGGAGACAAAGTCGTCTGAACGTGGACGACCACTGACAGAGACTGTGATGATCGTTACTACAGATAATCAAATCTAAATAAAACAGAAATCTTATTAAACAAAATAATTCATTAAATTCTATTCATTCATTTCCTCCCTCTAATCCGAGGTCGCAGTAAGTCAACCCTCCCTCTCCACAGAGACGTTTTCCAGCTCCTCCTCCTTCTGGCGGATTCTGAGGCGTTCCCAGACCAGACGGGATTTATAATCCCTCCAGAGAACTCCAGCAGAAAACCTCTAAAGGGAGTCCAGGAGGATCCTGATCAGATCCCTGAACCACCTCAAATGGCTCCTTTAGATGTGAAGGAGTAGTGGCTCTACTCCGAGCCCCTCCCCCTGAATGTATAAGCTCCTCCCCAAAATGTATAAGCTCCTCCCCCGGAATGTATAAGCCCCCCAAAACTGTATAAGCCCCTCCCCTAAATGTCTAAGCCCCTCCTCCGGAATGTCTAAGCCCACCCCCTGAATTTATAAGCTCCCCCCCTGAATGTCTAAGCTCCTCCTCTTGAATGTCTAAGCTCCCCCCCTGAATGTCTAAGCTCCTCCTCTTGAATGTCTAAGCTCCCCCCTGAATGTGTAAGCGCCTCCTCTTGAATGTCTAACCTCCCCCCCTGAATGTCTAAGCACCTCCTCTTGAATGTCTAAGCTCCCCCCCTGAATGTCTAAGCTCCTCCTCTTGAATGTCTAAGCTCCCCCCTGAATGTCTAAGCTCCTCCTCTTGAATGTCTAAGCTCCTCCTCTTGAATGTCTAAGCTCCCCCCTGAATGTCTAAGCTCCTCCTCTTGAATGTCTAAGCTCCCCCCCTGAATGTCTAAGCTCCTCCTCTTGAATGTCTAAGCTCCCCCCCTGAATGTCTAAGCTCCTCCTCTTGAATGTCTAAGCTCCCCCCCCTGAATGTCTAAGCTCCTCCTCTTGAATGTCTAAGCTCCCCCCCCTGAATGTCTAAGCTCCTCCTCTTGAATGCCTAGGCTCCTCCTCTTGAATGTCTAAGCCCATCCCCCTGAATGTATAAGCTCCCCCCTGAATGTCTAAGCGCCTCCTCTTGAATGTCTAAGCTCCCCCCCTGAATGTCTAAGCGCCTCCTCTTGAATGTCTAAGCGCCTCCTCTTGAATGTCTAAGCTCCACCCCTGAATGTCTAAGCACCTGCTCTTGAATGTCTAAGCTCCCCCCTGAATGTCTAAGCTCCTCCTCTTGAATGTCTAAGCTCCCCCCCTGAATGTCTAAGCTCCTCCTCTTGAATGTCTAAGCCCCCCCCCTTGAATGTCTAAGCTCCTCCTCTTGAATGTCTAAGCTCCCCCCCTGAATGTCTAAGCTCCTCCTCTTGAATGCCTAGGCTCCTCCTCTTGAATGTCTAAGCCCATCCCCCTGAATGTATAAGCTCCCCCCTGAATGTCTAAGCGCCTCCTCTTGAATGTCTAAGCTCCCCCCCTGAATGTCTAAGCGCCTCCTCTTGAATGTCTAAGCTCCCCCCCTGAATGTCTAAGCTCCTCCTCTTGAATGTCTAAGCTCCTCCTCTTGAATGTCTAAGCTCCCCCCTGAATGTCTAAGCTCCT
>NC_083634.1:21548279-21550779 GCF_963584025.1 Labrus mixtus | reverse complement strand
GATTGAATCAGGGTGACAGTGGGGCACCTGGCCTGCCGTCACACACACACACACACACACACACACACACACACACACACACACACACACACACACACACACACACACACATAGACACACACACACACACACACACACACACACACACACACAAGCATGCACACACCTACAACAGCTGAATCAAACTGAAAAAGAAAATCTGCCAACAAAGAAACAGAAATGTGGAATTTGCAAGAAATGACGACTTCACAGTTTTTTCTCCCCGGAGCAGAAATGACCTGAAAAGTTTCTCCTATTGTTGATCAGACACACACACACACACACACACACACACACACACACACACACACTGTGAAGGTAGGGCTGTTGGACAGGCTGTGTGTCTGCTGGGAGCCGGTGGACCTCTTTCCTGTTTTGATGTCGTACTAATTAGAATATCTGACGATAACTCTCGGTGTGTGCGTGATCACCATCGTTCGTTGACACACTTCCCAACCAGATTGTCTCGGAGGGATCGTGTGTGTGTGGGCGTGTGTGTGTGTGTGTGTGTGTGTGTGTGTGTGTGTGTGTGTGTGGGGGGGCGTGTGTGTGTGTCCTGGTCCTGTAATTTTGGCTCAGTCTTTTCGAAACCCAATGAACCAGATCACACAAAAACAACAAAGCAGCAGGAGGAAACTTCAACACCTTCTGAAGATCAGTTCTGCAGCTTCTTTACAGAGCGCCACAGGAATGAGTCCTAAAACCAGGAAGTGAGTTAGCATCTGAGCACCATGGGGTCTAACGTCTAAAAGTCAACGGGGATGTTGAATGTGTTTGTGGTTAGACTCCTGAAATAAGGTCTGTGGTTAACACGAGCTGAAGAGATGTTGGTGTTTTGTTAGACCACATAAACTACGTTAGGTAATACCTCCACTTGTGAAGTTTGAAGTTTTTACTCGTCTTTAAAAAGGCGGCTGCTAACAAGCGGCTAAATGTGACTACAGCGGTCGTCGGGGACATTAAACGTCATCACGCCGGACACAGAGGGCGGGAACTCTCTCACTAGTCGGAGATGTCTCCTGTAGGTTTAATCTTTAGGTTAAGGTGAATATTATGTTAGTAAACTATTTATTAAGCTACGTGGATTAGTTTATCGGAGATCGTCTGAAGCGTAACGCTAGTGACATCACAATCATCCCACCGTGGTGTAGTTAGCTTGTAGCATAACATTAGCTTTTTACTTCTGTCGGCCGCATTAACGCTTCAAACATCATAAAAATGGCGTTCATCTGTGAAGATTATCCTGCTGAACAAAACGCCTACGCTTCAGAAACGTGTGTTTAACACAGAGATTATTTTCTGTGATACTTCAGGGTCTACAAAAATACGTCACATGGTTTGTTCTCTATTACCGAATGAGTCTGGTTCTGATCCAGGTTTCTGCCTGTCTGGTTGAGAGTGCTGCTGTTAGATGGGGCCCTGAGGGAGGTATCCGACTGTCATTGCAAAATGTGCACATTTTGAGGCATTGCTGTTGTTGTAAGTTTGTCAGCCATTGGGGGCCCCCTTACTGGTCTGGGCCCCCTACATGCTAGTTCTTCCCTAAAGTAATCCAACCTTTTGCCTCATTCTCCCGGTCCACAGTCGTTTTATTTTTGGTTTGCTTCAGGAGTGTAAACCTGCAGCAGGGCCCATTAAAGACGAGCTGGGAGCACTGGTTTTCCCTCTCTGTCACTTTTCTGTCATTTGTCACCACAAACGTCGGAGGTGAATTTTACATGACACTAAAGTGTGTGTGTGTGTGTGTGTGTGTGTGGTTAGATATTTATCAGGACATTTTAGACCTCTTTAGTGTGTGTCCCCTCACATATGGTTTCAGTGTGTGTGTGTGTGTGTGTGTGTGTGTGTGTGTGTGTGTGTCCTCTCTTTCTCCCCCCCCCTTCCCCCCTCTTTCCAGTCCCTTCTCCCACCCCTCAGAGTGACTCCGCCCCCCTTTATATCTGTGTCATTACTCCGCTCCACAGCGAGGGTTTCTCTTTGTAGCGCGTCCAACTTGGCATGTGTTGAGGTGGCTGCTGGGGGAAAGTGTGTGTTTAAGTGTGTGTTTAAGTGTGTGTGTTGTCACAGGTACAAGTAGGACAGCAGGCAGGGAGGAACGAGGACGAGGGGGGAGACACCGCCATCTCTTAATTTATTCTTTCTGTTCTCTTCTTTTCTGATGAGCTTCAACTCCAAAACAAGTTTTTAACCTCCAGCTTCAGGATAAATGTTTCCTCCACTCAGCAGGGCCCTGATTTCAATGAAAGGACCCCCCCGGCCCCCCCGCGATGTTTTAATCCTGTTAGATTTAAGGAGCGGCCCGAGGATTAAAGTCATCCCTCCAACAGTTTAGACAAAGTGATCAAACAGGATTAAGTTGATGTCCTGACACTTTGTGCTGTCAGAGAGTTTCACATAAAGAAGAGACGATCAAGTGGGATGTCGGTATCGAACCCAGAACTTCTACCAGATACCTCTGCTC
>NC_083634.1:21495779-21513279 GCF_963584025.1 Labrus mixtus | reverse complement strand
GCTCTGGTTGTTTGGTACCAGGGGGAGCAGAGGCTCTGGTTGTTTGGTACCGGGGGGGCAGAGGCTCTGGTTGTTTGGTACCAGGGGGATCAGAGGCTCTGGTTGTTTGGTACCAGGGGGGGCAGAGGCTCTGGTTGTTTGGTACCAGGGGGATCAGAGGCTCTGGTTGTTTGGTACCAGGGGGGACAGAGGCTCTGGTTGTTTGGTACCAAGGGGGGCAGGGGGGGCAGGGGGGACGGTTTCCTTGCCAGCAGACTCACTCAACATGAAGCGATAATGACCTCTATTAGCGAAACTATCAAATAAACAAAGAACCGAACATAATCCGGGTTTAAAGACTTTTAACAACACAATCCGGGTTTAAAGACTTTTAACAACACAATCCGGGTTTAAAGACTTTTAACAACACAATCCGGGTTTAAAAACTTTAAACAACACAATCCGGGTTTAAAGACTTTAAACAACACAATCCGGGTTTAAAGACTTTTAACAACACAATCCGGGTTTAAAGACTTTTAACAACACAATCCAGGTTTAAAAACTTTAAACAACACAATCCGGGTTTAAAGACTTTAAACAACACAATCCGGGTTTAAAGACTTTTAACAACACAATCCGGGTTTAAAGACTTTTAACAACACAATCCGGGTTTAAAGACTTTTAACAACACAATCCGGGTTTAAAGACTTTTAACAAAACAATCCGGGTTTAAAGACTTTAAACAACATAATCCTCTGAACGGATCGGCAGCAGTGTTAAAGATCGAAGAGACCGCCTCCCTCATATTTTAAAAAGGTTTGTAAAGTTTCTTAATGACGTTTAACAGGTGAGGAACATTTCACAGGTGAGATTTTCTTATTTAATCTGCTTCCTGGTTTATCTATCATACACCGAATGAACCAGAAGACAGCAGAGATTTAATAAACGTAATTCAAACAAAGCCCGTTTAACGGTTAAAACTCAAACTTTAATGTCTTTATTAACTACAAACAAAAGTAGTTAATAAAAAACACAATTTATAAAGAAAAGATGAACATAAAGTGTAATAAACTTCTTATTAACACGGACAGAAACATTTACCTTCGAGCCGTTTAAATCTGACGCCATCTTTAGCGTCCCTACGTCATTTCCGCATTCGCACTGGATTGGCTGAACAACTAGCCAATGATGATGGCTCATGTTGTCATAAAACGGCAGAAAGTGAAATAATTAATCTAAAATATGAAAATACATTTATTAATACATCATTTTTATTCATTTGAATTCAAAACTAAAGAAACGTTTTTATTTAATATTTTTATGAACGTCCAGTAGAGGGCGGTGTGTTCAGTTTTAACTGGAAACTACCATTTTATCAGAGTAGAAGAAGACAGAAAGAAAACAATATGGCAGCGTCCTCAGAACACGTTGAAACTGACTCCACAGTGACAGATCCTCCAGAAACCACCAGAGTCCAGGAGACGTCAGATCCAGAACCGGCAGATCCAGAACCAGACCCGGATGAGGATGAGGATGAAAACGAGCCTCCCGGGCCGAGGATCCGGGAGACCCCGGAGGACATCAAGCTGGAGGCGATCGCCAACACGGTGGCTCTCCACCCGAGCCGGGACGTCCTGGTGTGCGGGGACGTGGACGGGGACGTGTACGCCTTCTCGTACTCGTGCACGGAGGGGGGCAACAAGGAGCTGTGGTCATCCGGACACCACATGAAGTCCTGCCGACAGGTCCGCTTCTCCTCAGACGGACTCAAACTCTACAGTGTGTCCCGAGACAAAGCAGTCCACATGCTGGACCCGGAGCGGGGTCAGCTGGTGACCAGGATCCGGGGGGCCCACGAAGCTCCCATCAACAGTCTGCTACTGGTGGATGAAAACATACTGGCGACCGGAGACGACCAGGGAACCCTGAAGGTCCGGACTTCCAGGGGCCACATTTATTTAACTCTCACTGCAGGGGGCCACATTTATTTAACTCTGACTGCCAGGGGCCACATTTATTTAACTCTCACTGCAGGGGGCCACATTTATTTAACTCTGACTGCCAGGGGCCACATTTATTTAACTCTGACTGCAGGGGGCCACATTTATTTAACTCTGACTGCCAGGGGCCACATTTATTTAACTCTCACTGCCAGGGGCCACATTTATTTAACTCTCACTGCCAGGGGCCACATTTATTTAACTATGACTGCCAGGGGCCACATTTATTTAACTCTCACTGCAGGGGGCCACATTTATTTAACTCTGACTGCCAGGGGCCACATTTATTTAACTCTGACTGCCAGGGGCCACATTTATTTAACTCTGACTACCAGGGGCCACATTTATTTAACTCTGACTGCCAGGGGGCCATATTTATTTAACTCTGACTACCAGGGGCCACATTTATTTAACTCTGACTGCAGGGGGCCACATTTATTTAACTCTGACTGCAGGGGGCCACATTTATTTAACTCTGACTACCAGGGGCCACATTTATTTAACTCTGACTGCAGGGGGCCACATTTATTTAACTCTGACTGCAGGGGGCCACATTTATTTAACTCTCACTGCAGGGGGCCACATTTATTTAACTCTGACTGCCAGGGGCCACATTTATTTAACTCTCACTGCAGGGGGCCACATTTATTTAACTCTGACTGCAGGGGGCCACATTTATTTAACTCTGACTACCAGGGGGCCACATTTATTTAACTCTGACTGCCAGGGGCCACATTTATTTAACTCTGATTGCAGGGGGCCACATTTATTTAACTCTGACTGCAGGGGGCCACATTTATTTAACTCTGACTGCCAGGGGCCACATTTATTTAACTCTGACTGCCAGGGGCCACATTTATTTAACTCTGACTGCAGGGGGCCACATTTATTTAACTCTGACTGCAGGGGGCCACATTTATTTAACTCTGACTGCCAGGGGCCACATTTATTTAACTCTGACTGCAGGGGGCCACATTTATTTAACTCTGACTGCAGGGGGCCACATTTATTTAACTCTGACTGCCAGGGGCCACATTTATTTAACTCTCACTGCAGGGGGCCACATTTATTTAACTCTGACTGCCAGGGGCCACATTTATTTAACTCTCACTGCAGGGGGCCACATTTATTTAACTCTGACTGCCAGGGGCCACATTTATTTAACTCTGACTGCAGGGGGCCACATTTATTTAACTATGACTGCCAGGGGCCACATTTATTTAACTCTGACTGCCAGGGGCCACATTTATTTAACTATGACTGCCAGGGGCCACATTTATTTAACTCTCACTGCAGGGGGCCACGTTTATTTAACTCTGACTGCCAGGGGCCACATTTATTTAACTCTGACTACCAGGGGCCACATTTATTTAACTCTGACTGGCAGGGGGCCACATTTATTCAACTCTGACTGCAGGGGGCCACATTTATTTAACTCTCACTGCAGGGGGCCACATTTATTTAACTCTGACTGCCAGGGGCCACATTTATTTAACTCTCACTGCAGGGGGCCACATTTATTTAACTCTGACTGCAGGGGGCCACATTTATTTAACTCTGACTACCAGGGGGCCACATTTATTTAACTCTGACTGCCAGGGGCCACATTTATTTAACTCTGACTGCAGTGGGGCCACATTTATTTAACTCTGACTGCCAGGGGCCACATTTATTTAACTCTGACTGTCAGGGGGCCACATTTATTTAACTCTGACTGTCAGGGGGCCACATTTATTTAACTCTGACTACCAGGGGCCACATTTATTTAACTCTGACTGCCAGGGGCCACATTTATTTAACTCTGACTGCAGGGGGCCACATTTATTTAACTCTGACTGCCAGGGGGCCACATTTATTTAACTCTGACTGCCAGGGGCCACATTTATTTAACTCTGACTGCCAGGGGCCACATTTATTTAACTCTGACTGCAGGGGGCCACATTTATTTAACTATGACTGCCAGGGGCCACATTTATTTAACTCTCACTGCCAGGGGCCACATTTATTTAACTATGACTGCCAGGGGCCACATTTATTTAACTCTCACTGCAGGGGGCCACATTTATTTAACTCTGACTGCCAGGGGCCACATTTATTTAACTCTGACTGCAGGGGGCCACATTTATTTAACTCTGACTGCCAGGGGCCACATTTATTTAACTCTCACTGCCAGGGGCCACATTTATTTAACTCTCACTGCCAGGGGCCACATTTATTTAACTATGACTGCCAGGGGCCACATTTATTTAACTCTCACTGCAGGGGGCCACATTTATTTAACTCTGACTGCCAGGGGCCACATTTATTTAACTCTGACTGCCAGGGGCCACATTTATTTAACTCTGACTACCAGGGGCCACATTTATTTAACTCTGACTGCCAGGGGGCCATATTTATTTAACTCTGACTACCAGGGGCCACATTTATTTAACTCTGACTGCAGGGGGCCACATTTATTTAACTCTGACTGCAGGGGGCCACATTTATTTAACTCTGACTACCAGGGGCCACATTTATTTAACTCTGACTGCCAGGGGCCACATTTATTTAACTCTGACTGCAGGGGGCCACATTTATTTAACTCTGACTGCCAGGGGGCCACATTTATTTAACTCTGACTGCCAGGGGCCACATTTATTTAACTCTGACTGCCAGGGGCCACATTTATTTAACTCTGACTGCAGGGGGCCACATTTATTTAACTCTGACTGCAGGGGGCCACATTTATTTAACTCTGACTGCCAGGGGCCACATTTATTTAACTCTGACTGCCAGGGGCCACATTTATTTAACTCTGACTGCAGGGGGCCACATTTATTTAACTCTGACTGCCAGGGGCCACATTTATTTAACTCTGACTACCAGGGGCCACATTTATTTAACTCTGACTGCCAGGGGGCCATATTTATTTAACTCTGACTACCAGGGGCCACATTTATTTAACTCTGACTGCAGGGGGCCACATTTATTTAACTCTGACTGCAGGGGGCCACATTTATTTAACTCTGACTACCAGGGGCCACATTTATTTAACTCTGACTGCCAGGGGCCACATTTATTTAACTCTGACTGCAGGGGGCCACATTTATTTAACTCTGACTGCCAGGGGGCCACATTTATTTAACTCTGACTGCCAGGGGCCACATTTATTTAACTCTGACTGCCAGGGGCCACATTTATTTAACTCTGACTGCAGGGGGCCACATTTATTTAACTCTGACTGCAGGGGGCCACATTTATTTAACTCTGACTGCCAGGGGCCACATTTATTTAACTCTGACTACCAGGGGCCACATTTATTTAACTCTGACTACCAGGGGCCACATTTATTTAACTCTGACTACCAGGGGCCACATTTATTTAACTCTGACTACCAGGGGCCACATTTATTTAACTCTGACTGCCAGGGGGCCATATTTATTTAACTCTGACTACCAGGGGCCACATTTATTTAACTCTGACTGCAGGGGGCCACATTTATTTAACTCTGACTGCAGGGGGCCACATTTATTTAACTCTGACTACCAGGGGCCACATTTATTTAACTCTGACTGCCAGGGGCCACATTTATTTAACTCTGACTGCAGGGGGCCACATTTATTTAACTCTGACTGCCAGGGGGCCACATTTATTTAACTCTGACTGCCAGGGGCCACATTTATTTAACTCTGACTGCCAGGGGCCACATTTATTTAACTCTGACTGCAGGGGGCCACATTTATTTAACTCTGACTGCAGGGGGCCACATTTATTTAACTCTGACTGCCAGGGGCCACATTTATTTAACTCTGACTGCCAGGGGCCACATTTATTTAACTCTGACTGCCAGGGGCCACATTTATTTAACTCTGACTACCAGGGGCCACATTTATTTAACTCTGACTGCCAGGGGCCACATTTATTTAACTCTGACTACCAGGGTCTGAGTAAAGCCTCTTCCTGTTCCTGGTCCAGACAGGCGGCGTTGTCCACGTTAAGAACTTTTCTACCTGTTTGTTTTTGAAGGTGTGGGACATGAGGAGGGGGACGGCCTTCATGGACCTCAAACAACATGAGGATTACATCAGTGACATCGCCGTGGACCAGGCCAAGAGGATCCTCCTCACCGCCAGGTAAACATCATATACAAGACTCTAAAGTATCTAGACCACTTTGAAGTCTGAACTGGATTTCTGACTCCTCAGCGGCGACGGCACCATGGGCGTCTTCAACATCAAGAGGCGGCGGTTCGAGCTGCTGTCGGAGTTTCAGAGCGGCGACCTGACCTCGGTGACCATAATGAAGCGAGGCAGGAAGGTGGTGTGCGGCTCCAGCGAGGGGACCGTCTACATCTTCAACTGGAACGGCTTCGGGGCCACCAGCGACCGCTTCGCCATCAAGGCCGAGTCCATCGAATGCATCGCTCCCGTTACGGACGACATCATGTGCACCGCCTCCATGGACGGGTACATCCGGTGAGTGTGGTCATGTGATCTCTTTAGATATCAAACAGGAGGAGATCTGAACAGGTTATTAGAGGTCATCATCGTGTGATGTCACTTCAGTCTTTAGGTTTATCTGTTCTACAGATGATTGAAATGTGTTCAGTCATTCAGTTACAGTTTCACACATTAAACACATGAAACACAAACAGAAAACAAAGAGATGAAAAAGGTTCAATACGAGTTCAAACATCTACAGATCATTAAGACGACCTTTAAAAACATTCAAGCTCCTGAACATTTAAAGTATCTTGATTCCAAGAAGAGGGAGGAGCCTACTTGAACGCCCTTTTTCCTAATTCAGTACGAGCTTTAGGATGTTAGGAGGTGTGAATCCTGCGAGCGAAGCTTGAAGATTTTGAAGAATGTAGCTCTTTTAACGGTCTGATGTGGTCTTCAAATGGTCCAATCAGATCCTGTCATTGGCAGATCCAATGTTTTGATACTCTTGGTCTATTAAAGTGTTCTATGATGTTACCACTTCTCAATGGTCCAATGTGTCCAAATCTACCTTCAGAAACACTGATCACTCTGGGATCAGTGTTTCTGAATGTGACTCTAAATGTGTCCGTCTTCTTTCAGAGCCATCAACGTCCTTCCTAACCGGGTCTTAGGCTGCATCGGGCAGCACATCGGGGAACCCATCGAAGAGCTCGCCAAGTCCTGGGACACGCGCTTCTTGGCCAGCAGCGCCCACGACCAGCTCATCAAGTTCTGGGACATTTCCAGTTTACCCAACCAGACGGTCGACGAGTACCGCAAGAGGAAGAAGAAAGGAGGCCGGATGAAGTCTCTGACCAAGAAGGCTCACGGAGAGAACGACTTCTTCTCAGGACTCGTAGAGGAAACGGAAAAGAAGGAAGAGGAGGACGAGGACGAGGACGACAGCGACAGTGGAAGTGATTAAAAAAAGAAAGTGAACTGAGATTCATGTTTGAAATGAGATGTACATTACAACGTCCTCAGTGCGTCACTTTAACGAGAACTGTGAACTGGAAAATAAAGAAATGAGACGACTGTGTTTGAAAGAGGGAATGTTAGGATGATGATGTCACAGAGATGATGACAGAGCAATGATTTAACATGTTATTACAGCAAAGTCATAGTATGGCTGCCAAACCCAGTTTATTCTTTTCTATTACAAACTAAGGATTCTTTTAGTGTCTGTACAAAGAGTATTGTGTTCAAAAACTCCCAACGATATCTGGCTTTGGGTAAAGTGGACAAGCATTGATCGTGGCGTCAGTTTGTGTCTGATGTAGAAATTTGTGAAAAAGTGCAACTGACATTAAAGGAGCAGTATGTAACTCTGAAACCTAGTGTTTAAAATGTGTACTGCAGTCCAAATTAAAAACATTGTAGAGAGCCGTCTCCCCCCCTCCTCTCTAAAGTCGAAGCTCACACATTTATTTCCTCTGTATAAACAGGTTTTTTTTAAATGGGTGTGTATGTGACTTCCTGTACTTCTGCAGCCAGCCTCTAGCGGACACTCCAGGAACTGCAGGGTTTTGAACTCAGATTAATTTTTCTACAGCGGAGGTTCCCTCTTGAGCAATACACACAAAACATGAAAGTCCAGGTAGAGAACAGGGTCTCTGCAGACACCACCACACACGACAAGCTGAGCTTTTCAGACTCTTTATTAATCTTCTCTTCATTATTTATGTTATTTTAAAGTTCTATAAATTTTGACTTTACTTTTTAAATTTGGACTTTTTTCCTTAATATTTCGACTTCATTCTCCTAATTGTATTTTTATTTTATTGTCAACATTTGACTTTTTTCTCCAAGTACAGAATAAAAAAATACTTCTCATTATTTATTTTTCATACCTGTCCCTAATCCTCTTCTGTAGTTTTATAGCTTTGTTCTGGTTAAATGTTGTTTTACTGAATAGTTTTAGTTCACAGAACGTAATTTAATAACTGTGAGTAAAATGAAAAACCCATAATGCCTCGAAATATATTTGACAATAATGTTAACTATCTGTTTTTGTTTGTTTCATAATACTGATATTATTCATTCTTACACTTTAAGCTAGCTCAACTCGGCTTTCCCCCCCCCCCCGAAATGGTACAGTCCTGCGGTGGTCTCCCCCCCTGAAGTGGTACAGTCCAGCGGTGGTTCCCCCCCCCTGAAGTGGTACAGTCCTGCGGTGGTCTCCCCCCCTGAAGTGGTACAGTCCAGCGGTGGTTCCCCCCCCTGAAGTGGTACAGTCCTGCGGTGGTCTCCCCCCCTAAAGTGGTACAGTCCTGCGGTGGTCTCCCCTCCCTGAAGTGGTACAGTCCGGCGGTGGGCGGGAAACGGAAAGCGCAGAACGTCACGTGACACGAACTAAACGGCCAACATGGCGGCGAGCAGAAGAGTGTAGCTCAGTTACGAGTCGCCTCACGTTAACAGACGGAGGCCGTGAGAAACAGTCAGGCACGTTTTAAAGAGGAGACCCCCCCCTCTGTGTCGGTGAGTACCCTCTCTGCTGTCTTATGAAGCAGTTTATGAATGAAACACCGGGCTCCGGTTAGCATCGGTGCTAACACCTCAGTATTTGTAAACAATGAGAAACATGAAGCTGTTTACTAAACACCGAGAATTCAAACCTTAAAGATTAAATACAAAAGACTTATTTAAACTGCTGACACGTTAAAGAGTTTAATTCAGAAGACTCTTTTATCCAAAGAGACATCAGAGAGTAAGAACAAGAAGAGTAAACAGGAAGTGACCACAGCTGCTGACAGGAAGTGACCACAGCTGCTGACAGGAAGTGACCAGAGGTGCTGACAGGAAGTGACCAGAGGCAAAGCACAACATTGAGGGCAGTTCTTGAGAGCTCTAATCAGTATAGAAACCATCTTATAAGTCATCGTTATCAAACAAAAACCATCGTCATTACCATCATCATCATCAATAATATGGAGACCATCATCATTAAGTTAGTAGGTATTCATGAAAGAGCTGGGTCTTTAGCTTTTTCTTAAAGGTGCAGAGGGACTCTGCAGATCACATGGAGTTTGGAAGTTCATTCCACCACCGGGGGGCGACAGAGGAGAAGAGTCTAGTCAGAGACTTAGGACCCTGTTGTGAAGGTTGGATCAGACTCCTTTCATTGGCAGAGCGTAGTGGGCGGGGGGGAGTGTAGACCTGGATCAGAGAGTTAAAGTAAGGAGGAGACGTTTTTGTCTCTGTTTTGTAAGCGAGCAGCAGAGTTTTAAATTTGATGCGAGCAGTAACTGGGAGCCAGTGGAAGGAGATGAACAGCGGAGTAACGTGCTCTTTTAGGAAGGTTGAAGACCAGTCGTGCTGCTGCATTTTGTATCATCTGCAGAGGTTTGATAGTGCATGTAGGAAGACCCGCCAGTAGAGATATCACAAGAGCCTGTACCAGGAGCTGTGTAGTTCTGACAGGTAAGGTCTGATCTTCCTGATGTTGTTCAGGGCAAATCCACATGACCGGGCAATCGAGGCTACTTGAACCTTAAAAGTTAGCTGGTCATCAATCATGACACCCAGGTTCCTGCAGACTTTGTGGGCATGAGTTTGGTTGTTCCAAGCTGGAAACTAAAGGAGTCAAACACCTAAAACAAGAACTCATCCAGCTCCTGAACTCACTTTAATACACTTTAATACACTTTAATATACTTTAATGCAGTTTAATACACTTTAATATACAGTTTAATACACTTTAATACACTTTAATATACTTTAATAGAGTTTAATATACAGTTTAATACACTTTAATATACAGTTTAATACACTTTAATACACTTTAATATACTTTAATAGAGTTTAATATACAGTTTAATACACTTTAATATACAGTTTAATACACTTTAATATACAGTTTAATATACTTTAATATACAGTTTAATACACTTTAATATACAGTTTAATACACTTTAATATACTTTAATATACAGTTTAATATACTTTAATATACAGTTTAATACACTTTAATATACACTTTAATATACTTTAATATACAGTTTAATACACTTTAATATACAGTTTAATACAGTTTAATACTGTTTAATATACTTTAATACAGTTTAATACAGTTTAATACAGTTTAATACAGTTTAATACACTTTAATATACTCTAATACACTTTAATACACTTTAATACAGTTTAATATACTTTAATACACTTTAATACACTTTAATATACTTTAATACACTTTAATACACTTTCATACACTTTAATACATTTTAATACACTTTAATACACTTTCATACACTTTAATACAGTTTAATACACTTTCATACACTTGAATACACTTTAAAACAGTTTAATACACTTTCATACACTTTCATACAGTTTAATACACTTTCATACACTTTCATACAGTTTAATACAGTTTAATACACTTAATATACAGTTTAATTCACTTTAATACACTTTAATACACTTTAATACAGTTTAATACACTTTCATATAGTTTAATACAGTTTAATATACTTTAATACAGTTGAATACACTTTCATACACTTTCATACACTTTCATACACTTTAATACACTTTCATACACTTTCATACACTTTCATACAGTTTAATACACTTAATACACTTTCATACACTTTAATACACTTTAATACACTTTAATACAGTTTAATACACTTTCATACACTTTCATACACTTAATACACTTAATACGCTTTCATACACTTTAATACAGTTTAATACAGTTTAATACAGTTTAATACACTTTCATACAGTTTAATACACTTTCATACAGTTTAATATACTTTAATACAGTTTAATACACTTTAATACACTTTCATACACTTTCATACACTTTCATACACTTTAATACACTTTCATACACTTTAATACAGTTTAATACACTTAATACACTTTCATACACTTGAATACACTTTAAAACAGTTTAATACACTTTCATACACTTTCATACACTTTCATACAGTTTAATACAGTTTAATACACTTAATATACTTTCATACACTTTCATACACTTTAATACAGTTTAATACACTTTAATACAGTTTAATATACTTTAATATACTTTAATACAGTTTAATACACTTTAATATACAGTTTAATACACTTTAATATACAGTTTAATTCACTTTAATACACTTTAATACACTTTAATACAGTTTAATACACTTTCATATACTTTAATATACAGTTTAATACACTTTAATACAGTTGAATACACTTTCATACACTTTAATACACTTTAATACACTTTAATACACTTTCATACACTTTCATACAGTTTAATACACTTAATACACTTTCATACACTTTCATACACTTTAATACACTTTCATACACTTTCATACACTTTCATACACTTAATACACTTTCATACACTTTCATACACTTTAATACAGTTTAATACACTTTCATACAGTTTAATACACTTTAATACAGTTTAATACACTTTCATACACTTTAATACACTTTAATACACTTTCATACACTTTAATACAGTTTAATACAGTTTAATACACTTTAAAACAGTTTAATACACTTTCATACAGTTTAATACACTTTCATACACTTTCATACACTTTAATACACTTTAATACACTTTAATACAGTTTAATATACTTAAATACACTTTAATACACTCTAATAAAGTTTAATACACTTTAATATACTTTAATACTCTTTAATACACTTTAATACACTTTAATACAGTTTAATACACTTTAATACAGTTTAATACACTTAATACACTTTCATGCACTTTAATACACTTTAATACAGTTTAATACACTTTAAAACAGTTTAATACAGTTTAATACACTTAATACACTTTCATGCACTTTAATACACTTTAATACAGTTTAATACACTTTAAAACAGTTTAATACAGTTTCATACACATTCATACACTTTCATACACTTTAATACACTTAATATACTTTCATACACTTTAATACACTTTAATACACAGTTTAATACAGTTTAATATAGTTTAATATAGTTTAATACAGTTTAATATACAGTTTAATTCACTTTAATATACTTTAATATACAGTTTAATACAGTTTAATACAGTTTAATATACTTTAATACAGTTGAATACACTTCCATACACTTTCATACAGTTTAATACACTTTCATACACTTTCATACACTTTAATACAGTTTAATACACTTTCATACACTTTCATACACTTTAATACACTTTAATACACTTTAATACAGTTTAATACACTTTCATACAGTTTAATACACTTTAATATACTTTAATATACAGTTTAATATACTTTAATACAGTTTAATATACAGTTTAATTCACTTTAATACAGTTTAATACACTTTAATACAGTTTAATACACTTTCATATACTTTAATATACAGTTTAATACAGTTTAATACACTTTAATATACAGTTTAATATACTTTAATATACAGTTTAATATACTTTAATATACACTTTAATGCACTTTAATACAGTTTAATACAGTTTAATATACTTTAATATACAGTTTAACATACTTTAATATACAGTTTAATATACTTTAATACAGTTTAACACACTTTAATACAGTTTAATATACTTTAATACACTTTAATATACTTTAATACAGTTTAATACACTTTAATACACTTTAATACAGTTTAATACAGTTTAATACAGTTTAATATACTTTAATACACTTTAATATACTTTAATACAGTTTAATATACTTTAATACAGTTTAATACACTTTCATACAGTTTAATACACTTTCATACACTTTAATACACTTTCATACACTTTCATACACTTTAATAAACTTTCATACACTTTAATACACTTTCATACACTTTAATACAGTTTAATAAAGTTTAATACACTTAATACACTTTAATACATTTTAACACAATTTAATACACTTTCATACACTTTCATACACTTTCATACACTTTAATACACTTTAATACACTTTTATACACTTTAATACACTTTCATACACTTTCATACACTTTCATACACTTTAATACAGTTTAATACAGTTTAATACATTTTAACACACTTTCATACACTTTCATACACTTTAATATCACCTACAGATCCTCTCTCATGAAGGTATTTAAATACTGTAACGACATGTTAACAGTAGAAACAAAAAAACAGTAAACGGGGTCTGCAGAACACTGAACCATCGTCTCTAATAAGAGTTTTAATTTAACAGCATAATAGAATAGAATAGAATTACTTTATTGATCTCAAACTGGGAAATTGCGCGTTACAGCAGCAGGTTGTCCAAACATACAATATGAGCAAATCTAAACACAATATAATATTAAATACAAAGTAAATAAGTACTAAAAATATCAAAACTAAGAATGGGAATATATACAACCAGGATTTAACTAAGCATTACTAGTCTTAAATAGGAAGATTAAATACGGAAGATTAAATGTAAATGTGCAAACAGAGTAGTAAATGGACAGTATTGACATAAGTTAAAGTGCATGAGTGTAGACATATAAGCAGAAACTATACAATATAACGGCGAGTAGACAAATGAAGTGAACATGAGTGCAGGGATAATTTGTAAATTTATAATGCATCGGGTTCTGTGATTGTCTTTAAAACACAGATGAATAAACACATGTTTCTGAAACACTGATAAATAAATCTGTTTAAATCTGTTTCAGCTTCTTCCTCTGAACCAGCAGGATGCCCGGAAAAACCACAGACCAGTTCAAAGCAGGAGACCTGGTGTTCGCCAAGATGAAGGGCTTCCCCTTCTGGCCAGCCAGGGTACACACACACACACACACACACACACACACACACACACACACACACACACACACACACACACACACACACAGAGTTGCGTAATCTTGTGATGTTTAATCGTCTCTTCAGGTCTGTAAATCCGAGTCCGGCTTCAAGAAGCGGATCCCCGTCTTCTACTTCGGGACTCATCAGACGTACGTACACGCTGCTGAATATCAATGACATCACTTCCTGCTGTAACGACTCGACTGATCTGTGATCGATTTATCATTCTTCCTCAGAGGTACCCTCCCTCCAGAGAACGTCGTCCCTTACGTCGGCAACAAGATGAAGTACGGCAGCGGCGTGCGCATCAAAGGCTTCTCGGAGGGCATGTGGGAGATCCAGAACACGCCGGGGGTCGGGAGTAAACTCAAGGTCAGTGTGTCCTCTAATGCTTCATGTGTCTTTGTTTAAAGGGTTAACACGCTCTCTGCTTGTGGGATTTCAGATGGTTTCATGTGTATCTTAAAGTTTTGTAAATTGTGTCGTTTCCTCAGATCCCGTCACAGACTTCTCCTCCAGTTAAAAGCAGCAGTGTGAGAAGTTCTCCTGCTAAATCTCCTCCGAGTAAACCTGCAGAGCCTGAGAGGAAACCAGCTGCACACAGAGCTACACCTGCTGCTGCAAACAGAGCTACACCTGCTGCTGCACACAGAGCTACACCTGCTGCTGCAAACAGAGCTACACCTGCTGCTGCACACAGAGCTACACCTGCTGCTGCAAACAGAGCTACACCTGCTGCTGCACACAGAGCTACACCTGCTGCTGCAAACAGAGCTACACCTGCTGCTGCTGCGTCTAAAACTCCAACAAGAGCTTCACTGAGATCTGCTCCGCTGAAGACCACACACTCCACTCTGAACCCTGACCAGGAGTCCACAAAGAGCTCAGAGGCCGCTGTGAATCTGAGAAGCAGAAGAGCGGCCGCCAGGAGCGACAGAAGCCAAGAGAACAGTTCTGTAGAGAATACAAAGGTATGGACAGAACAACTGAGTTAGAGGTTGTATATGAACTGTGGAATCAGAATCAGGGTTTATTGCCAAGTACATTTACACATACAAGGAATTTGACTTGGCGTATTGATGCCAAACATTTAACAAGGAAATAAAGCAGAACTAACAACAACTTAAATAATACAGAATAAGAAGATATTACAATATATAAAATAGAATTTAAAAATGTCAAATATAAAAAATGTAGAAAAGGTGACATGTAGGAGCTGTGCAGTGGACTATGAGATAACATCTTAGTGTGTGTAACTACTCAGAGTGCATGTGAGGAAGATACATTTTTAATGTGGAGTCCAGAACTGATGCTGCCTGTACGTCATCATAACCTGTGTAAATAAATGAAAGGTGATGTTTGTGTGTTTATCTCGTCAGACAGCAGACACAGAGAGTCCTGAAACTCCCTCCACAGCCTCTGAGAGTCCAGCTGAGACCAGTACAGACCAGAGATCTCCACCTGAAACAACAACAAGTCCAGAGAAGACAACAGACTCCAAACACGCTGCAGAGGAGGCTCAAAGGACTACGAGGAGCCGGGTCGCACAGTCCAAGGTAACCACAGACGAGGGGACCAGGTGGAGGACCTGGACCAGGTGGAGGACCGGGCAAACTGGTTTGCAAACTTTCAACTGGTTTCATCTTTGTTTGTTCTGATCAGGTCGATGCTGAGCAGCAGAACAAGAGGAGGATGACTTCTACTGCTGTGACCTCACCAGGTACCTCACACAAACACACACACACACACACACACACTCACACACACACACACACACACACACACACACACACACACATTAAGGATAAACTGTGTAACACTTTCACTGTTTGTTTGTTTCCTAACAGTCAGTAAGAAGTTGAGGACGACAGAGTCTGAGGGAGGACAGAAAGAGGAGGGGGAGACGAAGCAGGATGAAGGTGAAGAAGCAACAGAAAAGGAAGCAGGTGACACCGAAGGGAGGAAGACGAGGAGAGCAACAAGGTCAGAGGGTGAAGGAAGAGGAAGGACACGAGAAGGAAAGTCAGATGTCACAGGAGGAAATCAAGAAGCAGGAAAGACAAGCGAGGAGAACAGAGGGACGAAGAGGAAGAGGGACGAGAACACATCTCAGGAGGAGGAGACGAGGAGAGCAGAGAAAGACAAGGAGACAGCTGAGGAAGGAAAGAAGGAGAAGACAAAGGAGACAGCTGAGGCAGGAAAGAAGGAGATGAAGGAGAAGACAAAGGATGCAGCTGAGGAAGGAAAGAAGGAGATGAAGACGACTCAGGAGGAGGAGACGAGGAGAGCAGAGAAAGACAAGGAGACAGCTGAGGAAGGAAAGAAGGAGAAGACAAAGGAGACAGCTGAGGCAGGAAAGAAGGAGATGAAGGAGAAGACAAAGGAGACAGCTGAGGAAGGAAAGAAGGAGATGAAGACGACTCAGGAGGAGGAGACGAGGAGAGCAGAGAAAGACAAGGAGACAGCTGAGGAAGGAAAGAAGGAGATGAAGGAGAAGACGACAGAGGAGGAGAGAACCAGCGAGAGAGTGGGGAGGAAGACAAGGAGAGCAGAGAAAGACAAGGAGACAAAGGAGACAGCTGAGGAAGGAAAGAAGGAGATGAAGGAGAAGACAAAGGATGCAGCTGGGGAAGGAAAGAAGGAGATGAAGGAGAAGACAAAGGATGCAGCTGAGGAAGGAAAGAAGGAGATGAAGGAGAAGACAAAGGATGCAGCTGGGGAAGGAAAGAAGGAGATGAAGGAGAAAACAAAGGATGCAGCTGAGGAAGAAAAGAAGGAGATGAAGGAGAAGACAAAGGAGGAGGAGAGAACCAGCGAGAGAGAGGGGAGGAAGACAAGGAGAGCAGAGAAAGACAAGGAGACAAAGGAGACAGCTGAGGAAGGAAAGAAGGAGATGAAGGAGAAGACAAAGGATGCAGCTGAGGAAGGAAAGAAGGAGATGAAGGAGAAGACAAAGGATGCAGCTGAGGAAGAAAAGAAGGAGATGAAGGAGAAGACAAAGGAGGAGGAGAGAACCAGCGAGAGAGAGGGGAGGAAGACAAGGAGAGCAGAGAAAGACAAGGAGACAAAGGAGACAGCTGAGGAAGGAAAGAAGGAGATGAAGGAGAAGACAAAGGATGCAGCTGAGGAAGAAAAGAAGGAGATGAAGGAGAAGACAAAGGAGGAGGAGAGAACCAGCGAGAGAGAGGGAGGAAGACAAGGAGAGCAGAGAAAGACAAGGAGACAAAGGAGACAGCTGAGGAAGGAAAGAAGGTGGAAAGCCGAGAAAAGAGGAAGACAGAGGAGGACA